>NC_048584.1:37376514-37389014 GCF_013265735.2 Oncorhynchus mykiss
TGTTTTTAAAAGTGGTAGGAACTTTTCTCTGTTCCGGAGCGTAATGAATTGCAACAAGAAAATGGGTGGGATTGACCATCTAGTCTAGACCATCTGAGGAGCTATTACAATGTTGGACACACAGGTAGAAAGATTTGGAAATATGTGTTTCTTCTGATCTTTTTAACCACCGATCATAGAAACGAGTCTGTTTTCACATAATGTAAACATTGGTCTGGTGCAGGAGATAATGGATTTGAGATTTAAAACTGGTGGAATTGCCCTTTAATTCTATCACAGCTTCTATTCCATGTCTAGCAAAAGTTCTGAGCCCAAATTCTGCTTGAGACACTCATCATAACGTCTTCACGGCACATGAAAACAATAAGAAGGGAAGACTCATTGGAGAGGAGGACTCATTGGTCAGCAGTGTTCCTAATATCTGCTGATGAACATCATAAAAAACCATTAACCTCCATCAGAAGGATCAGCGATATGCCTAGGACCTCATCTGACTGAATATACACTATTGGTTTTCTGTAGCACTTCTCCAATGCTCAGAGAACTGTAAAAACGTATTTATATTGTTACACACACACACACGCACACACACACACACACACACACACACACACACACACACACACACACACACACACACACACACACACACACACACACACACACACAGAGAGAGAGTGTTTTGCACTCGAGAGATCTATCGACAAGAGTCCCAATAGGATGCCATGTCATCAACAGAGCATATAGACCAACAGTGAAATGACCAATCACCCACCAGGCAATAATGACGGAAGAGAGGAGTTGATGAAAACACTGGAGGAAAAAAGTTAGTGGAATGAAACTCTCCCGACGCAAAGCGGAAGAGGAGAAATGAAAGGATAAAGGAGGAAGGAGCGGAGCAGAACGCTTCCAGATCCTTCTATTTTACTGCTATCTTTTTATTTAGCAATTTCAACGTTTTGCAATTTTAATGTTTTGCAGTATTAATGTTTTGCAATATTAATTACGTTCAGCCATTCTGAAGTCCAGCCTAACTACCATCCAGACAAAATCAATGTTTAGTTTATTGTCCTTACAGATTAGTGCAAAATGATAAAAATCCTCGACAAGCAATGTGTGTGTGTGTGCATATCTCAGCAATGTGTGTGTGTGTGTATGCGTGAGTGTAGATGAAGTAATATGATTAAATTCTGTATGCATATCACTGACAAACAGACACACAGGCAAACGTGCATGCACACGCACACATACACACAAACACACACACACAGTTGAGTGTAGCAGGTCAACAACAACAACAAAAATATTTTAATTGGCGCAAACACCACTGGGGCTGTCAGAGTGTTTACTGAACATACTGCTGTATTAAGAAAGACATGATAGATCTAATTGGGTAAGGGGAGATCTAGGTCCTCATGGATAGGCTGAGATCTAGGTCCTCATGGATAGGCTGAGATCTAGGTCCTCATGGATAGGCGGAGAGCTAGGTCCTCATGGATAGGCGGAGAGCTAGGTCCTCATGGATAGGCTGAGATCTAGGTCCTCATGGATAGGCTGAGATCTAGGTCCTCATGGATAGGCTGAGATCTAGGTCCTCATGGAGGATAGGCTGAGAGCTAGGGCTGCTTCAGCCTCTACCCCAGCCCCAGCCTCAGCCCAAGTCTCAGCCCCAGCTTTATCCCCAGCCCTAACCTCAGCCTCAACCCCAGACCCAGTCCCTGTCTCAGCCCCAGCCTCTTCCCCTGCCTCAGCCCCAACCCCATTCCCAACCCCAGTCCCAACCACAGTCTCAGCCCCATTCTCAACCCCAGTCCAAACCTCAGTCCCAACCCCAGTCTAGCCTCAGTCTCAGCCCTAGCCTCAGCCCTATCGTCGGACTCAGCCTCAGCCCAAGCTTCAGCCTCAACCCCAGACCCAGTCCCTGTCTCAACCCAGCCTCAGCCCCAGCTTTAGCCCCAGCTCCAAACTCAGCCTCAGCCCCAGTCCCAACCCCAGCTCCAACCTCAGTCCCTACCCCAGTCCCAACCCCAGTCCCTACCCCAGTCCCTACCCCAGTCCCAACCCCAGTCCCAACCCCAGCTCCAATCCCAGTCCCAACCCCAGCTCCAACCCCAGCTCCAACCTCAGTTCCTACCCCAGTCCCTACCCCAGTCCCTACCCCAGTCCCAACCCCAGCTCCAACCCCAGCTCCAACCTCAGTCCCAACCCCAGTCCCAACCCCTGATGCTGGGGTGAGGTTGGGGTTGAGGCTGGGGTTTGGGTAGAGGTTGGGACTGAGGCTGCGGTTGAGGCTGAGGATGGGGTTAGTGCAGAGGTTGGGGTTAGGATTAGGGTTAGGGTTAGATTGGGACTGGGGTTGAGGCTGGGCAGAGGTTTGGACTTGGGTTGAGGTTGGGAAAGGGGCTGGGGCTGAAGTTGAAGCTAGCGCTGGGGAAGGGGCCGGGTCTGAGTTTGGAGCTAGGGCAGGGAGGTGCTGGGTCTGAGGTTGGGACTGAGGCTGGGGTTGAGGTTGGTGCTGAGGTTGGGGCTGAGTTTGGAGCTGAGGTTGGGCTGAAGTTGGGACTGGGGCTGAGGCTGGGTTACTGTGTCTCTATCCCTACCTGAACCTAGCTCTATCTGACCTAAGGCCTACCTGAACCTAGCTCTACCTGATGCTAGCCCTACCTGATGCTAGCCCTACCTGATGCTAGCCCTAACTGAACCTAGCCCTACCTGATGCTAGCCCTACTTCATGCTAGCCCTACCTGAACCTAGCCCTACTGATGCTAGCCCTTCCTGATGCTAGCCCTACCTGGTCCTAGCCCTACCTGAACCTACAAGATGCTAGCCCTTCATTAACCTAGCCCCCTCTGTCCCAGGTGTGTTTAATGCAGCATAGTGTGAGGGATCACCCCAGATGGTGATCATACCTCGGCAGTCACAGTTGAGGAAAGGCCCTCTCCCATTGGCTGGGAGCCAATCACAGTCACCTGGACCTGCTGCTGATTCCCCCACAGACCAGACCACTCTAAGACGCAGATAACTCTAAGATCCAGATCACTCTAAGAACCAGGCCACACTAAGACCAAGACCACACTAAGACCCAGACCTCACTAAGACCCAGACCACACTAAGATCCAGACCACACTAAGACCCAGACCACACTAAGACCCAGACCTCACTAAGACCCAGACCACTCTAAGAACCAGACCACACTAAGACCCAGACCTCACTAAGACCCAGACCTCACTAAGACCCAGACCACACTAAGATCTAGACCACACTAAGACCCAGACCTCACTAAGACCCAGACCACACTAAGACCCAGACCACACTAAGACCCAGACCTCACTAAGACCCAGACCTCACTAAGACCCAGACCTCACTAAGACCCAGACCACACTAAGACCCAGACCACACTAAGACCCAGACCACTCTAAGATCCAGATCACTCTAAGACCCAGATCACACTAAGACCCATACCACACTAAGACCCAGACCACACAAAGACCCAGACCACACTAAGACCCAGACCACACTAGGACCCAGACCACACTAAGACCCAGACCTCTCTAAGACCCAGACCACACTAAGACACAGACCACACTAAGACACAGACCGCACTAAGACCCAGACCTCACTAAGACCCAGACCTCACTAAGACCCAGACCTCACTAAGACCCAGACCACACTAAGACCCAGACCACACTAAGACCCAGACCACACAAAGACCCAGACCTCACTAAGACCCAGACCACACTAAGACCCAGACCTCACTAAGACCCAGACCACACTAAGACACAGACCACACTAAGACCCAGACCTCACTAAGACACAGACCACACTAAGATCCCAACCACACTAAGACCCAGACCTCACTAAGACCCAGACCACACTAAGACCCAGACCACAATAAGACCCAGACCACACTAAGACACAGACCACACTAAGACACAGACCGCACTAAGACCCAGACCTCACTAAGACCCAGACCTCACTAAGACCCAGACCACACTAAGACCCAGACCTCACTAAGACCCAGACCACACTAAGACCCAGACCACACAAAGACCCAGACCTCACTAAGACCCAGACCACACTAAGACCCAGACCTCACTAAGACCCAGACCACACTAAGACACAGACCACACTAAGACCCAGACCTCACTGAGACACAGACCACACTAAGATCCCGACCACAC
Source organism: Oncorhynchus mykiss (assembly GCF_013265735.2). NCBI lineage: Eukaryota > Metazoa > Chordata > Actinopteri > Salmoniformes > Salmonidae > Oncorhynchus > Oncorhynchus mykiss. The sequence continues at coordinate 37,380,696 of NC_048584.1, forward strand.
TAAGACCCAGACCTCACTAAGACCCAGACCACACTAAGACCCAGACCACAATAAGACCCAGACCTCACTAAGACCCAGACCACACTAAGACCCAGACCTCACAAAGACCCAGATCACTCTAAGACACAGACCACACTAAGACCCAGACCTCACTAAGACCCAGACCTCACTAAGACCCAGATCACACTAAGACCCAGACCTTACTAAGATCCAGACCACACTAAGACCCAGACCTCACTAAGACCCAGACTCCACTTAGACCCAGACCTCACTAAGACCCAGACCTCACTAAGACCCAGACCTCACTAAGACCCAGACCACACTAAGACCCAGACCTCACTAAGACCAAGACCACACTAAGACCCAGACCTCACTAAGACCCAGACTCCACTTAGACCCAGACCTCACTAAGACCCAGACCTCACTAAGACCCAGACCTCACTAAGACCCAGACCACACTAAGACCCAGACCTCACTAAGACCCAGACCACAGTAAGACCCAGACCTCACTAAGACCCAGACTCCACTAAGACCCAGACCTCACTAAGACCCAGACCGCACTAAGACCCAGACCTCACTAAGACCCAGACCACACTAAGACCAAGACCACACTAAGACACAGACCTCACTAAGACCCAGACCTCACTAAGACCCAGACCTCACTAAGACCCAGACCTCACTAAGACCCAGACCACACTAAGACCAAGACCTCACTAAGACACAGACCTCACTAAGACCCAGACCTCACTGAGACCCAGACCACACTAAGATCCAGATCACTCTAAGACCCAAATCACTCTAAGACACAGACCTCACTAAGACCCAGACCACACTAAGACCAAGACCACACTAAGACCCAGACCACACTAAGATCCAGATCACTCTAAGACCTAAATCACTCTAAGACACAGACCTCACTAAGACCCAGACCACACTACCGTTAATGTGGTTACATTAAATTATAGAACGTGCCCTAGTGGGCTGAACCAGCATGGCGGCTTGTTAGACAAAAGGGGAGTGGACAGAAGGGGAGTGGAGGTCAACTAAGAAGTCACTACAGAGTTGATAATTATAACAATTAAAATGCTAATCCTTTACACATGAACGCTCACTCATTCGGGAACCATTGCAATCAATATATATATATTTACGCTCAGTGTGTCGTCTTGATCGCTGGTGAAAAGTTTGTATTTTGTAGAATTGTCCGTCTCTCTCCCTCTCTCTCTCTGTCTTGGTTAGAGGGGATAGTTCAAAGTGACATTCGTTATAGAATGGATGTATCAGGGGTTGTCGTTCTTCGCGTTCAATGATACCGAATTCCTAGCTGCAGACTAGTAATTTATATCAAAGACTTGTTCTTATTCTGTCGGTATCGATAGTCTAAGAGTTTAGCCATGTGGTATGGTTAAAAGATTCAGCAATGGTCTACAACCTTTGTACTCCCGTGATTGAGAGAAACATGGTCTGCTGATAATTTCTCAAAGTTGGGTTTTATTCGGAAGGGGCGAAGAGGGCTGTCCCAAGATGTTTGACCCTAACTGGGCTCAGGGGCGGTCCAGGAGGCCTGACCCTAACTGGGCTCAGGGGCGGTCCAGGATGCCTGACCCTAACTGGGCTCAGGGGCTGTCCCAGGATGTCTGACCCTAACTGGGCTCAGGGGCGGTCCAGGAGGCCTGACCCTAACTGGGCTCAGGGGCTGTTCCAGGATGTCTGACCCTAACTGGGCTCAGGGGCTGTCCCAGGATGTCTGACCCTAACTGGGCTCAGGGGCGGTCCAGGATGCCTGACCCTAACTGGGCTCAGGGGCTGTCCCAGGATGTCTGACCCTAACTGGGCTCAGGGGCGGTCCAGGATGCCTGACCCTAACTGGGCTCAGGGGCTGTCCCAGGATGCCTGACCCTAACTGGGCTCAGGGGCGGTCCCAGGATGCCTGACCCTAACTGGGCTCAGGGGCGGTCCCAGGATGTCTGACCCTAACTGGGCTCAGGGGCGGTCCCAGGATGCCTGATCCTAACTGGGCTCAGGGGCGGTCCCAGGATGTCTGACCCTAACTGGGCTCAGGGGCGGTCCCAGGATGTCTGACCCTAACTGGGCTCAGGGGCGGTCCTCTGTTTTAGTTCAAATCAAAAGGGAATTGTATTTTTCTTCATTAAACAGTCCACAATCATATTACACAATTATACAAACAGTATCATACTCACTCATTCATCTTATACAACAATTAGATGTAAACCTCATATCTGAGGCTATTATATAAACAGCGTTATGGTAATGTGGCCACACTGTCTCTCTTGAGCTTCCCAAGTTGTGACAAAAGGACCAGTTCGTAGCTGGATTCTTCACCGATCATTTACACTTTCTCCGGAACATGAACTTGTTCGTACCTCAAGTTCTGTGAGGTGGAAAAATGTTATTTTTTTATTTTTTTATTTCACCTTTATTTAACCAGGTAGGCAAGTTGAGAACAAGTTCTCATTTACAATTGCGACCTGGCCAAGATAAAGCAAAGCAATTCGACACATATAACAACACAGAGTTACACATGGAGACAAAACAAACATACAGTCAATAATACAGTTTAAATAAGTCTATATACGATGTGAGCAAATGAGGTGAGATAAGGGTTAGGCAAAAAGGCCATGGTGACAAAGTAAATACAATATAGCAAGTAAAACACTGGAATGGTAGATTTGCAGTGGAAGAATGTGCAAAGTAGAAATAAAAATAATGGGGTGCAAAGGAGCAAAATAAATAAAATAAATACAGTAGGGAAAGAGGTAGTTGTTTGGGCTAAATTATAGGTGGGCTATGTACAGGTGCAGTAATCTGTGAGCTGCTCTGACAGCTAGTGCTTAAAGCTAGTGATGGAGATAAGTGTTTCCAGTTTCAGAGATTTTTGTAGTTCGTTCCAGTCATTGGCAGCAGAGAAATGGAAGGAGAGGCAGCCAAAGAAAGAATTGGTTTTGGGGGTGACCAGAGAGATATACCTGCTGGAGCGCGTGCTACAGGTGGGTGATGCTATGGTGACCAGCGAGTTGAGATAAGGGGGGACTTTACCTAGAAGGGTCTTGTAGATGACATCGAGCCAGTGGGTTTGGCGACGAACATGAAGCGAGGGCCAGCCAACGAGAGCATACAGGTTGCAATGGTGGGTAGTATATGGAGCTTTGGTGACAAAACGGATGGCACTGTGATAGACTGCATCCAATTTGTTGAGTAGGGTATTGGAGGCTATTTTGTAAATAACATCGCCGAAGTCGAGGATTGGTAGGATGGTCAGTTTTACAAGGGTATGTTTGGCAGCATGAGTGAAGGATTGTAAGGATTTTCCTCCTCTTCGTCTGAAGAGGAGAGGCGAGAAGGATCAGAGGACCAATATGCGGCGTGGTAAGTGTCCATGGTTCTTTTAATACGTAAAGGTATACATGGACAACTGAATACCAAAAACAAGAAACGTAAAAAACCCAAAACAGTACCGTGTGGTGAAAAACACAGACACGGAAACAAACACCCACAAACACACAGTAACACCCAGGCTACCTACGTATGATTCTCAACCAGAGACAACTAATGACACCTGCCTCTGATTGAGAAACATACTAGGCCGAAACATAGAAATACCCAAATAATAGAAAAACAAACATAGACTGCCCACCCAACTCACGCCCTGACCATACTAGATAAATACAAAACAAAGGAAATGAAGGTCAGAACGTGACAAGGATGCTTTGTTGCGAAATAGGAAGCCAATTCTAGATTTAACTTTGGATTGGAGATGTTTGATGTGGGTCTGGAAGGAGAGTTTACAATCTTTGTGAATCTCAGATGACACGAAAGAGAGGTTGAACAGGCTAGTAATAGGGGTGGCAACAATTTCGGCAGATCATTTGAGAAAGAAAGAGTCCAGATTGTCTAGCCCGGCTGATTTGTAGGGGTCCAGATTTTGCAGCTCTTTCAGAACATCAGCTGACTGGATTTGGGAGAAGGAGAAATGGGGAAGGCTTGGGCGAGTTGCTGTGGGGGGTGCAGTGCTGTTGACCGGGGTAGGGGTAGCCAGGTGGAAAGCATGGTCAGCCCTAGAAAAATGCTTATTGAAATTCTCAATTATAGTGGATTTATCAGTGGTGACAGTGTTTCCTATCTTCAGTGCAGTGGGCAGCTGGAAGGAGGTGTTCTTATCCATGAAAAACTACTCTCTATAACTGTGTGTCCATGAGGTCTTCTCAGGAATTTACGACCTCTGACCACAGCAGTCTGGTTGTAGAAGCAGAGATCGGGGGATGGTGCTCGCTGTACTCAAAGAGGGCAACTTCATGACACCCTCTTTCTTCCTCCCCCTCTCTCTCCATCCCCCTCTCTCTACATCCTCTCTCTACGACCCCCTCTCACTCCATCCCCCTCTCTCTATGACCCCCTCTCTCTACATCCCCCTCTCTCTACATCCCCTCTCTACGTCCCCCTCTCTACGTCCCCAACTCTACGTCCCCTCTCTACATCCCTCTCTCTCCATCCCCGCCTCTCTACATTCCCCTCTCTCTACATCCCCTCCCTACGTCCCCCTCTCTCTACATCCCCCTCTCTCTACATCCCCCTCTCTCTACATCCGCTCCCTACGTCCCCCTCTCGCTACATCCGTATCTACATCTCTCTCTACATTTCCTCTCTCTACATCCCCTCTCTACATTCCTTTCTCCACATCCCTTCTCCAGACCCCCCTCTACATCCTTATCTACACACCCCTCTCTACATCACTCTCTCTACACCCCCTCTCTACATCCCTATCTACACCCCCTCTCGACATCCCTCTCTACACCCCTCTCTACATCCCTCTCTACACCCCCCTCTCTCTACGTCCCCCTCTCTTACGGCCCTCTCTCTCTCCATCCCCCTCTTTCTACATCCCCTCTCTACGTCGCCCACACTCTACATCCCCCTCTCTCTACATCCCCTCTCTACATCCCCCTCTCTCTACATCCCCCTCTCTCTACATCCCCTCTCTACATCCCCCTCTCTCTACATCCCCCTCTCTCTACATCCCCTTCTCTCGACATCCCCTCTCGACATCCCCCTCTCTCTACGTCCCCTTCTCTCTACATCCCCTCTCTACGTCCCCTCTCTACATCCCCCTCTCTCTCCATCCCCCTCTCTACATCACATCTCTCTACATCTCCTCTCTACGTCCCCTCTCTACATCCCCCTCTCTCTACATCTCCTCTCTACGTCCCCCTCTCTACGTCCCCATGTCTATCCGTCCCCCTCTCTTTACGTCGCCCACACTCTACATCCCCCCTCTCTCTACATCCCCTCCCTACGTCCCCCTATCTCTACATCCCCATCTCTCTACGTCCCCCTCTCTCTACATCCCCTCCCTACATCCCCCTCTCTCTACATCCCCTCTCTACATCCCCCTCTCTCCACATCCCCTCTCTACATCCCCCTCTCTCTACATCCCCTCCCTACGTCCCCCTCTCTCTACATCCGTATCTACATCCCTCTCTCTACATCCCCTCTCTACATTCCTTTCTCCACATCCCTTCTCCAGAACCCCCCCACATCCTTATCTACAGCCCCTCTCTACATTCCTCTATCCACCCCCTTCTCTCTAAACCCCCTCTCTACACCCACTCTCTCTACACCCCCCTATCTCTACACCCCCTCTCTCTACACTCCCCTCTCCCTACATCCCCCTCTCCCTACATCCCCTCTCCCTACATCCCCCTCTCCCTATACCTCCTGTCCCTATATCCCCCTCTCCCTATATCCCCCTCTCCCTACATCCCCTCTCCCTACATCCCCCTGTCCCTATATCCCCCTCTCCCCCTCTCCCTATATCCCCCTCTCCCTATTTCCCCCTCTCCCTACATCCCCCTCTCCCTACATCCCCTCTCTCTACACCCCACTCTCCCTACATCCCCCTCTCCCTACATCCCCCTCTCCCTATACCTCCTGTCCCTATATCCCCCTCTCCTTATATCCCCCTCTCCCTACATCCCCCTCTCCCTACATCCCCCTGTCCCTATATCCCCCTCTCCCTATATCCCCCTCTCCCTACATCCCCTCTCCCTACATCCCCCTGTCCCTATATCCCCCTCTCCCCCTCTCCCTATATCCCCCTCTCCCTATTTCCCCCTCTCCCTACATCCCCCTCTCCCTACATCCCCTCTCTCTACACCCCACTCTCCCTACATCCCCCTCTCCCTACATCCCCCTCTCCCTATACCTCCTGTCCCTATATCCCCCTCTCCTTATATCCCCCTCTCCCTACATCCCCCTCTCCCTACATCCCCCTGTCCCTATATCCCCCTCTCCCTATATCCCCCTCTCCCTACATCCCCCTCTCCCTACATCCCCCTCTCCCTACATCCCCCTCTCTCTACATCCCCCTCTCTCTACACCCCCCTCTCCCTATATCCCCCTCTCCCTACATCCCCCTCTCTCTACACCCCACTCTCCCTACACCCCCCTCTCCCTACACCCCCCTCTCCCTACACCCCCCTCTCCCTATACCTCCTGTCCCTTTCTCTATCTCATTTTGGCTCATCACCAGGGACAGCTGGAGAGGTGGGTCTCCCAGTTCCTCTCAGTTTAGCCTGGTGCCCAAACACACACACACACACACACATGCACAGGCATAGACACACACACCAGTGAGACTTTGATCCGCTACCAACAGCCCTAACAGTCAGGACCGCCGTGCCAGACCAGGGGCCCCGAGCACTCAGCCTTCCCCACCTCAGAGCCCTGACGCTGGGCAGAGGGAGGTGGGATGCCCCCTGGCAATGGAACTATGTGGTAGCTAAAGCCAAGACTGGAGGGTGAGCAAGGCTCACTGAGAGACAAACCAGAAAGGGGGAAGGGAGTGTGAGGGAAATGTGAAGACAGAGAGATAGAGAGAGAGAGAGAGAGAGAGAGAGAGAGAGAGAGAGAGAGAACTTCACATTCCGGGCAGGTTTTTCATGTGAAATCTTCTCATGATGCCAAAGGGGTAGATTGAGACATTAAACTGAACCTGGCTAGAAATGGAAAATGCACACAGACCCCCAAACGAGAAGCATATTCGCTGTACTCCAACACACAGACCCCCACACGAGAAGCATATTCGCTGTACTCCAACACACAGACCCCCAAACGAGAAGCATATTCACTGTACTCCAACACACAGACCCCCAAACGAGAAGCATATTCGCTGTACTCCAACACACAGACCCCCAAACGAGAAGCATATTCGCTGTACTCCAACACACAGACCCCCAAACGAGAAGCATATTCGCTGTACTCCAACACACAGACCCCCAAACGAGAAGCATATTCGCTGTACTCCAACACACAGACCCCCAAACGAGAAGCATATTCGCTGTACTCCAACACACAGACCCCCAAACGAGAAGCATATTCACTGTACTCCAACACACAGACCCCCAAACGAGAAGCATATTCGCAGTACTCCAACACACAGACCCCCACACGAGAAGCATATTCGCTGTACTCCAACACACAGACCCCCACACGAGAAGCATATTCGCTGTACTCCAACACACAGACCCCCACACGAGAAGCATATTCGCTGTACTCCAACACACAGACCCCCACACGAGAAGCATATTCACAGTACTCCAACACACAGACCCCCAAACGAGAAGCATATTCGCTGTACTCCAACACACAGACCCCCACACGAGAAGCACATTCACAGTACTCCAACACACAGACCCCCACACGAGAAGCATATTCACAGTACTCCAACACACAGACCCCCACACGAGAAGCATATTCGCTGTACTCCAACACACAGACCCCCACACGAGAAGCATATTCACAGTACTCCAACACACAGACCCCCACACGAGAAGCATATTCACAGTACTCCAACACACAGACCCCCACACGAGAAGCATATTCACAGTACTCCAACACACAGACCCCCACACGAGAAGCATATTCACAGTACTCCAACACACAGACCCCCACACGAGAAGCATATTCGCTGTACTCCAACACACAGACCCCCACACGAGAAGCATATTCGCTGTACTCCAACACACAGACCCCCACACGAGAAGCATATTCGCTGTACTCCAACACACAGACCCCCAAACGAGAAGCATATTCGCTGTACTCCAACACACAGACCCCCAAACGAGAAGCATATTCGCTGTACTCCAACACACAGACCCCCAAACGAGAAGCATATTCACTGTACTCCAACACACAGACCCCCAAACGAGAAGCATATTCGCTGTACTCCAACACACAGACCCCCACACGAGAAGCATATTCGCTGTACTCCAACACACAGACCCCCACACGAGAAGCATATTC
>NC_048584.1:37399014-37414014 GCF_013265735.2 Oncorhynchus mykiss
CACATTTTTTTGATGCTAGTGGTTGTATTAATGTGGAATCTATTGCATCCCACAACTGTCCCAGACTATGTTTGGAATATGTATTTCTCGCACAGAATAGAATAGGTCAACTTTTGTACTATGGAGGATAGTAGATTGACATAGGCTTTATTTTACTGTTCGCCTAATCATCTTGTTGGCTGACGGAAAGTAAATGTGGATCTTCAAATATCTTCAATAAGCACCTTGGAGTTGGATAAGGATGCACACAGTTGCGTCCCCGATGTGTCCGTCTTCACTTGTAGCCTGTGAAAAAGACCCGATCATGTGATGGAGCGTGCAGCACTCAGGGAGAAGGGCACAATATCCACTGGTCACCAAAGACATGAATGTTTTTAGGGTGCATTACAGCCACACAAAGGGGATGCATTATCACGTGTTTGTCAAATTGTGAATGAGAGAATGACGTAGTGTGTACAGCGCAAAAAAAAGCAAAGCAGAGCTCATTGCCTTCAAGCAACTTTTTAGCATCACGCAGCCTTATAAAGTATTACAAATCAAAACATAATGTTTGTAGAACAACTGAAGTTACATTAATAACTCTATATTAAGCATATAGGAATACTTATTTCTTTGTTAACCGCTCAACACAGAAGAGACGCATGTCCGCACTCCCTCAAATCGAGAAAATATATTTTCTATTTGATTCAGCTTTGTTTAACTTCTTGGTGACAGGGGGCAGTATTTTCACATCCGGATGAATTGCATGGCCAAATTCAACTGCCTTCTACTCATCCCCGGAAGATAAGTTATGCATATAATTAGTAGATTTAGATAGAAAACACTCTGAAGTTTCTAAAAATGTTTGAATCATGTCTGTGAGTATAACATAACTTATTTAGCAGGCGAAACCCCGAGGACAAACCATTCAGATTTGTTGTTTTGAGGTCACTCTCTTTTCAGTGGGTTTTCATTGGGAATCAAGATTTCTAAGGAGCCTTCTTGCAGTTCCTACCGCTTCCACTGGATGTCACCAGTCCTTAGAAATTGGTTGAGGTTTTTCCTTTGTGTAATGAAGAAGTAGCCCTGTTCAGAACAAGGGTCACATCAAGTGTCCAGTTAATTCTATTCTTCATACTATAAAATAATGACATGGAATTCGTAACAAATCTTGTCTGCTAAATGAACTAGTGTCGCCCACAGCCATTTGGCATAGCCAGATCAGGACCTCACATAAGGACAACTCAGAGTATGCTATTCTGTTTTTCTGAAATAGACTACATTTCCTTCATTTCATGCTTCTTTAGACCTGTCTAAAATAAATAATTGAATTATTGTGAAGCTGCAGGCTAAATTACATGGTTTTATTAGACTTTAAAAATGTAGATGTTCCATAGTTCTACATCAGAGGCTTGTGCGGAAGCCAGGAGATGCTAAATGTGTTTATGTTAATTAACTGTCAATTACCCTGAGACCGGTAGAAGTTTTTTTGCTTGACAATCACATGCTGACAAAATATCGTGACCGACACAGTGATGATAATAGAATGTATAAAACATGCCTGATGTTGCAATTCTGTTCTTAGAAGACATATGTTCTGTTCTTAGAAGACATATATTCTGTTCTTAGAAGGCATATGTTCTGTTCTTAGAAGACATATATTCTGTTCTTAGAAGACATATATTCTGTTCTTAGAAGACATATATTCTGTTCTTGGAAGACATATATTCTGTTCTTAGAAGACATATATTCTGTTCTTAGAAGACATATATTCTGTTCTTAGAAGACATATATTCTGTTCTTAGAAGACATATATTCTGTTCTTAGAAGACATATATTCTGTTCTTAGAAGACATATATTCTGTTCTTAGAAGACATATATTCTGTTCTTAGAGACATATATTCTGTTCTTAGAGACATATATTCTGTTCTTAGAAGACATATATTCTGTTCTTAGAAGACATATATTCTGTTCTTAGAAGACATATATTCTGTTCTTAGAAGACATATATTCTGTTCTTAGAAGACATATATTCTGTTCTTAGAAGACATATATTCTGTTCTTAGAAGACATATATTCTGTTCTTAGAAGACATATATTCTGTTCTTAGAAGACATATATTCTGTTCTTAGAAGACATATATTCTGTTCTTAGAAGACATATATTCTGTTCTTAGAGACATATATTCTGTTCTTAGAAGACATATATTCTGTTCTTAGAAGACATATATTCTGTTCTTAGAAGACATATTCTGTTCTTAGAAGACATATATTCTGTTCTTAGAAGACATATATTGTCACGTTCTGACCATCGTTCGTGTGTGTTTTCCTTGTTTTAGTGTTGGTCAGGACGTGAAATGGGTGGGCATTCTATGTTGGATGTCTTGTTTGTCTATTTCTATGTCCGGCCTGATATGGTTCTCAATCAGAGGCAGGTGTTAGTCATTGTCTCTGATTGGGAACCATATTTAGGTAGCCTGGGTTTCACTGTGTGTTTGTGGGTGATTGTCCTTAGTGTTAGTTTGCACCAGTTTAGGCTGTTTCGGTTTTCATTACGTTTATTATTTTGCACTGTTTGTATTTGGATTCATGTTGCTATAGTCACAATAAACATGGATCGCAATCTACACGCCGCATTTTGGTCCGACTCTCCTTCACACCTAGAAGACCGTTACAGAATCACCCACCACAACAGGACCAAGCGGTGTGGTAATGGGCAAAGGAAAAAGCAGCAGCAGGAGCAGCGCGAGGAGGTATGGACATGGGAGGACGAATTAGACGGTAAAGGACCTTGGGCTCAGCCAGGAGAGTATCGCCGCCCCAAGGAAGAACGGGAGGCGGCGAAAGCGGAGAGGCGTTGGTACGAGGAGGCAGCGCGGCGTCGTGGATGGAAGCCCGGGAGTCAGCCCCAAAAATTTCTTGGGGGGGGGCTAACAGGGAGTATGGCTACGCCAGGTAGGAGACCTGAGCCAACTTCCTGTGGTTACCGGGGGGCTAGAGAGACCGGGCAGGCACCGTGTTATGCTGTGGAGCGCACGGTGTCCCCAGTGCGGGTGCACAGCCCGGTGCGGTACATTCCAGCTCCGCGTATCGGCCGGGCTAGAGTGGGCATCGAGCCAAGTGCCATGAAGCCGGCTCTACGCATCTGGTCTCCAGTGCGTCTCCTTGGGCCGGCTTACATGGCACCAGCCTTGCGCACGGTGTCCCCGGTTCGCCTGCATAGCCCAGTGCGGGCTATTCCACCTCGCCGCACTGGCAGGGCGACCGGGACCATTCAACCGGGTAAGGTTGGACAGGCTCGGTGCTCAAGAGCTCCAGTGCGCCTGCACGGCCCGGTCTATCCGTCACCACCTCCACACCCCAGCCCTCCGGTGGCAGCTCCCCGTACCAGGCTGTCTCTCCGGCCCATCCGTCCAGAGCCTTCCTCCTCTCCAGCGCTGCCGGAGCCTCCCGCCTGTCCGGCGCCTCTGCCGGAGCCTCCCGCCTGTCCGGCGCCTCTGCCGGAGCCTCCCGCCTGTCCGGCGCCTCTGCCGGAGCCTCCCGCCTGTCCGGCGCCTCTGCCGGAGCCTCCCGCCTGTCCGGCGCCTCTGCCGGAGCCTCCCGCCTGTCCGGCGCCTCTGCCGGAGCCTCCCGCCTGTCCGGCGCCTCTGCCGGAGCCTTCCGCCTGTCCGGCGCCTCTGCCGGAGCTTCCCGTCTGCCCGGCGCCTCTGCCGGAGCTTCCCGTCTGCCCGGCGCCATCGGAGCTTCCCGTCTGCCCAACGCCGCCAGTGCCGCCCGTCTGCCCAGCGCCGCCAGTGCCGCCCAGCGCCGCCAGTGCCGCCCGTCTGCCCAGCGCCGCCAGTGCCGCCCGTCTGCCCAGCGCCGCCAGTGCCGCCCGTCTGCCCAGCGCCGCCAGCGCCGCCCGTCTGCCCAGCGCCGCCAGCGCCGCCCGTCTGCCAGGAGCCGCCAGTGCCGCCCGTCTGCCAGGGGCCGCCAGTGCCGCCAGTCAGCCAGGGGCCGCCAGTGCCGCCAGTCAGCCAGGGGCCGCCAGTGCCGCCAGTCAGCCAGGGGCCGCCAGTGCCGCCAGTCAGCCAGGGGCCGCCAGTGCCGCCAGTCAGCCAGGGGCCGCCAGTGCCGTCAGTCAGCCCAGCGCCAGCGCCGCCAGTCAACCAGGGGCCGCCAGAGCTGCCAGTCTGCAAGGAGCTACCAGTCTGCAAGGAGCCGCCAGAGCTGCCTGTCTGCAGGATGCCGCCAAAGCTGCTAGTCTGCAAGGAGCCGCCAGAGCTGCTAGTCTGCAAGGAGCCGCCAGAGCTGCCAGTTAGCATGGAGCAGCCAGGGCCGCCAGTCAGCATGGAGCAGCCAGGGCCGCCAGTCAGCATGGAGCAGCCAGGGCCGCCAGTCAGCATGGAGCAGCCAGGGCCGCCAGTCAGCATGGAGCAGCCAGTGCTGCCAGTCAGCATGGAGCAGCCAGATCTGCCAGTCGACCAGACTCTTCCAGATCTGCCAGTCGACCAGACTCTTCCAGATCTGCCAGTCGACCAGACTCTTCCAGATCTGCCAGTCGACCAGACTCTTCCAGATCTGCCAGTCGACCAGACTCTTCCAGATCTGCCAGTCGACCAGACTCTTCCAGATCTGCCAGTCGACCAGACTCTTCCAGATCTGCCAGTCGACCAGACTCTTCCAGATCTGCCAGTCGGCCAGACTCTTCCAGATCTGCCAGTCGGCCAGGATCTGCCAGAACCGCCAGCCGGCCAGGATCTGCCGGATCTAACTACCTGCCTGAGCTTCCTCTCAGTGCTGTGCTACCCATCAGTCCCGAGCTACTTCTGTCCCGAGCTGCCCCTCTGTCTCGAGCTGACCCTCTGTCCCGAGCTGTCATTAAGAAGGGTCACCTATCTAGGGACGCTAAGGAGGTGGACTAAAACTGTTATGGAGTGGGGTCCACGTCCAGCGCCAGAGCCGCCACCGCGGACAGATGCCCACCCACACCCTCCCCCATAGGTTTAAGTTGTGCGTCCGGAGTCCGCACCTTGGAGGGGGGGTACTGTCACGTTCTGACCATCGTTCGTGTGTGTTTTCCTTGTTTTAGTGTTGGTCAGGACGTGAACTGGGTGGGCATTCTATGTTGGATGTCTTGTTTGTCTATTTCTATGTCCGGCCTGATATGGTTCTCAATCAGAGGCAGGTGTTAGTCATTGTCTCTGATTGGGAACCATATTTAGGTAGCCTGGGTTTCACTGTGTGTTTGTGGGTGATTGTCCTTAGTGTTAGTTTGCACCAGTTTAGGCTGTTTCGGTTTTCATTACGTTTATTATTTTGCACTGTTTGTATTTGGATTCATGTTGCTATAGTCACAATAAACATGGATCGCAATCTACACGCCGCATTTTGGTCCGACTCTCCTTCACACCTAGAAGACCGTTACATATATTCTGTTCTTAGAAGACATATATTCTGTTCTTAGAAGACATATATTCTGTTCTTAGAAGACATATATTCTGTTCTTAGAAGACATATATTCTGTTCTTAGAAGACATATATTCTGTTCTTAGAAGACATATGTTCTGTTCTTAGAAGACATATATTCTGTTCTTAGAAGACATATATTCTGTTCTTAGAAGACATATATTCTGTTCTTAGAAGACATATATTCTGTTCTTAGAAGACATATATTCTGTTCTTAGAAGACATATGTTCTGTTCTTAGAAGACATATATTCTGTTCTTAGAAGACATATATTCTGTTCTTAGAAGACATATATTCTGTTCTTAGAGACATATATTCTGTTCTTAGAGACATATATTCTGTTCTTAGAAGACATATATTCTGTTCTTAGAAGACACATATTCTGTTCTTAGAAGACATATATTCTGTTCTTAGAAGACATATATTCTGTTCTTAGAATTGCATCTAGAATCTAGAAGACATATATTCTGTTCTTTAAAGGTTCCCAGGATGTTTCATTTGGGTTATGGGAACATTCTGGTGAAAACATTGTTCCCACAACTTGAAGAAATGTTTTAGGAACCTTGCAAAAATATTCACCCCCCAGATTGCCCAATGTTGTTGCATTACAACCTGTAATTTAAATGCATTTTTATTTGAATTGACAAACACAAAATAGTCCAAATTGTTGAAATGAAATGAATAAAAAAAATTAAAAAAAATTAAACGGTGTGTTCATATGTCACCCATTTGCTATGAAGCTCCCAAATAAGATCTGGTGCAACCAATTACCTTCAGAAGTCACATAATTAGTTAAATAATGTCCACCTGTGTGCAATCCAAGTGTCACATGATCTTTCACAAAATCTCAGCATATACACACACACCTGTTCAGAAAGGTCTCAGATTCTGAAACACTACTAAGTAAGGGGCATCACCAAGCAAGCGGCACTATGAAGACCAAGGAGCTCTAAAACAGGTCAGGGACAAAGTTGTGGAGAAGTACAGATCAGGCTTGGTTCATAAAAAAAATATATAAAAAACTTTGAACTTCCCACGGAGCAGCATTAAATCTATTATTAGAAAATGGAAAGAATATGGCACCACATCAAACCTGCCAAGAGAGGGCCGCCCACGAAACTCACAGACCAGGCAAGAAGGGCATTAATCAGAGAGGCAACAAAGATGCCAAAGTTAACCCTGAAAGAGCTGCAAAGCTCCACACCGGAGTTTGGAGTATCTGTCCAGGACAACTTTAAGCTGTATTCTCCACAGACCTGGGATTTACAGAAGATTGGCCAGAAAAAAGCCATTGCTTAAAGAAAAAATAAGCGAACACGTTTGGTGCTCACCAAAAGCATGTGGGAGAATCCTCAAACATATGAAAGAAGGAACTCTGGTCAGATGAGACTAAAATGTAGCTTTTGGCCATCAAGGAAAACTTTATGTCTGGTGCCAAACAAACACCTCTCACCACCCCGAGAACCCTATCCCCACAGTGAAGCATGGTGGTGGCAGCATCAGATGCTTTTCATCGGCAGGGACTGGAAAACTGGTCAGAATTGAAGGATGATGGATGGTGCTAAATACAGGGAAATTCTTGAGGGAAACCTGTTTCAGTGTTCCACAGGTTTGAGACTGGGACGGAGGTTCACCTTCCAGCAGGACAATGAACCTAATCATACTGCTAAAGCAACACTCGAGTGGTTTAAGGGGAAACGTTTAAATGTCTTGGAATGACCTAGTCAAGTCCAGACCTCAATCCAATTGAGAATCTGTGGTATGACTTAAAGATTGCTGTACACCAGCGGAACCTATGCAACCTGAACGAGCTGGATCAGATTTGACTTGAAGAATGGGCAAAAATCCCAGTGGTTAGATGTGCCAAGCTTATAGAGACATATCCCAAGACACTTGCAGCTGTAATTGTTGCAAAAGGTGGCTCTACAAAGTATTGACTTTGAGGGGATGTATAGTTATGCACGCTCAAGTTTTCAGTTTTTCTGTCTTATTACTTGTTTGTTTCACAATAAAAAATATTTTGCATCTTCAAAGTGGTAGGCATGTTTTGTAAATCAAATGATACAAACCCGAAGAAATCTATTTTAATTCCAGGTTGTAAGCCCCCAAAAAATAGGAAAACGTGTCAGAGGGGGGGGGGGGGGGGGGGGGGGGGGGGGGGGGGGGGGGGGGGGGTGAATAATTTCACAAGCCACTGTATATGTTATCATCCTAATGTTATATAAAACTAGAACTTAATGGGAATCTTAGATGATGTTCTTGACATTTTCTGGGGAGGATCTTGGACAGAAATAGGAGAGAGGAGAGATTCCAGATGTAGGATATTCCTGTCTGTTTTCCTACTACACGAGAGAGAGACAGAGAGAGACAGAGAGACAGAGATAGAGAGAGACAGAGACAGAGAGAGACAAAGACAGAGAGAGACAGAGAGAGACAGAGACAGAGAGGGACAGAGACAGAGAGAGACAAAGACAGAGAGAGACAGAGAGACAGAGAAAGACAGAGACAGAGACATATAGAGACAGAGAGAGACAGAGACAGAGACAGAGAAAGAGAGAGAGAGAGAGAGAGAACCCATTGCCCTTTATGGTTGTGAGGTCTGCGGTCTGCTCACCAACCAATAATTCACAAAACGGGACAAACACCAAATTGACACTCTGCATGCAGAATTCAGCAAAAATATCCTCTGTGTACAACGTAGAACACCAAATAATGCATGCAGGGCAGAATTAGGCCGATACCCACTAATTATCAAAAATCAGAAAAGAGACATTCAATTCTACAGCCACCTAAAAGGAAGCGATTCCCAAACCTTCCATAACAAAGCCATCACCTACAGAGAGATGAACCTGGAGAAGTGTCCCCTAAGCAAGCTGGTCCTGGGGCTCTGTTCACAAACATAAACACACCCCACAGAGCTCCAGGACAGCAGCACAATTAGACCCAACCAAATCATGAGAAAACAAAAAGATAATTACTTGACACATTGGAAAGAATTAACAAAAAAACAGAGCAAACTAGAATGCTATTTGGCCCTAAACAGAGAGTACACAGTGGCAGAATACCTGACCACTGTAATTGACCCAAACTTAAGGAAAGCATTGACTATGTACAGACTCAGTGAGCATAGCCTTGCTATTGAGAAAGGCCGCCGTAGGCAGACCTGGCTCTCAAGAGAAGACAGGCGATGTACACACTGCCCACAAACTGAGTTGGAAACTGAGCTGTTAAACTCCCAGATCAAGAGTGTGCCATCACAACAGCAGTATTTATGACCTGTTGCTACAAGAAAAGGTCAACCAGTGAAGAACAAACACCATTGTAAATACAACCCATATTTAAGCTTATTTATTTTCCCTTTTGTACATTACCCATTTGTACATCGTTACAACACTGTATATATACACAATATGACATTTGCAATGTCTTTATTCTTTAGGTACTTCTGCGAGTGTAATGTTTACTGTTCATTTTAATTGTTTATATCACTTTTGTTTATTATCTACCTTACTTGCTTTGGCAATGTTAACACCTGTTTCCCATGCCAATAAAGTCCCTTGAATTGAATTGCGAGAGAGAGAGAGAGACGAAGAGAGACGAAGAGAGAGAGACACACAGAGAGACAGAGAGAGAGAGAGCGAGGAAGTGGGGGGATAGATAGGAGATACAGAGAGAGGGAGAGAGGGGGGTGGGAGAATGAGGGAGAGAGGAACGATAGGAGAGAGAGAGAGGATGTATTTTCTGTCTTGTTAAATGTGACATGTGAGATGCTTGTGCGTTATCTGGGAGTTGAGAGAGGTAGCATTATTAGTTGAAAGCTCGGATGAGAAAATGCTGAGTCTTTACCACCGTGTAAATTGTAACGTCTCCACTTTTACAAAATCAAGTTGAAGTGAAGAGAATGCAGGGTTGAATAGATCTGAGAGAGAATAACTAAACTAAATAAATACAGAGAGTGTAGCAGCAAGGAAGAGGTCTTTAAAACGCTTCCCTTATGTTCCATTCAGCTATACACAATGTATGTTCCGGTACAGTAAAGTACAACAAGTGCATCTAAATGTTGCCGAGATGTTGTCCTCTTTTCAGATGCTCTTTCTCCCTGGATCGACAGCCCCAACCGTTCAAATGTTTGATGTCAGTGTTTCCTACTTCGCGACTCCTAATTTGTCCAAACTCAGATTTAACTTCAGGTGTTGTTCTGAACGTCGGGAAATCACACCTTCTGCAGGAAAGCAGCTTGTTTCTAGGACACAAAAGTTACTGGATGTAGATAAAATTGCATCAAGGTCCAATTGTGGGTCAAATTGTGGGTCAAATTGTGGGTCAAATTGTGGGTCAAATTGTGGGTCGAATTGTGGGTCGAATTGTGGGTCGAATTGTGGGTCAAATTGTGGGTCGAATTGTGGGTCAAATTGTGGTACAGAACATCATGGATGTCTCTATTCCATAACTCGGGCAAATATAAATAATAATAATATAAATAATAATAATAATAATAATAATAATAATAATGAGGTATTTCAGTTTGAGACCCCTATAGAGTAGAGTAGAAGAAGGGACATGGTGATGACCCTTCATCTAGTCATTTGTTTTGTGATTTCAAACTGACCCAAGACATAAGGGAAGGTTTTAAAAACCTGAAATCCCAAGCTAGTGCTGTAGGAAGATAGGACACATCCATACTGTAGCTCAGTAGCTAGGAGATGGAGTGAGAGTACCAACCGTTGAAGAGAAGAGGGCAGGAGACAAGGAGACAAAGAGAGAAGAGGAGAGGAGAGGAGACGAGAT
The DNA here is from genome assembly GCF_013265735.2 of Oncorhynchus mykiss. Taxonomy (NCBI): domain Eukaryota; kingdom Metazoa; phylum Chordata; class Actinopteri; order Salmoniformes; family Salmonidae; genus Oncorhynchus; species Oncorhynchus mykiss. The sequence continues at coordinate 37,409,230 of NC_048584.1, forward strand.
ATTACTCGACAACAGGATTCCTCCAGAGCAGAATTTGTCCATCATACATCCTCCCTGTATGTGAGGTCAGACATATTCTTGCATGAGTGGAAGGTCAGAAGGTCACAAACAGCAGAAATGCAATGAGACAGAAACTGAGGGAGGGATTCTCCTCCACTAGCATCTGACTCACTAAGGAGAACACATACTCACTCGTCCTCCTCTCTCTCTGTCTCTCCAAGTCCCTCGCTCTGTCTCTCTCTCTCTCTGTGTCTCTCTCTCTCTCTCTGTCTCTCTCTGTCTCTCTATGTCTCTCTATGTCCCTCTCTCTGTCTCTCTATGTCTCTCTATGTCCCTCTCTCTGTCTCTCTGTCTCTCTGTCTCTCTGTCTCTGTCTCTCTCTCGCTCTCTATCTCCCTCACTCTCTCCTTCTCCCTCTCCCTCTCTACCTCTCCTTCCCTCTCTATCTCTCCTTCCCTCTCCATCTCTCTACATATCCTTCATCACTATCTCTCCACCTCTCTATCTCTCTACCTCTCCATCCCTCTCTACCTTTCTACCCCTCTTTCCCTCTTCATCTCTCTACCTCTCTGTCTCTCAATCCCTCTCTATCGCTCCACTTCTCTGCCTCTCCTTCCTTCTCTACCTCTCTACCTCTCCTTCCCTCCCTATCTATCTACCCCTCTTTTATTCTCTATCTCTCTACCTCTCCTTCCCTCTCTTTCTCTCTACCTCTCCTTCCCTCCCTATCTCTCTACCTCTCCTTCCCTCCCTATCTCTCTACCTCTCCTTCCCTCTCTTTCTCTCTACCTCTCCTTCCCTCCCTATCTCTCTACCTCTCCTTCCCTCACAATCTCTCTACCTCTCCTTCCCTCTCTCCAGTACAGTAAGTTGATTTCCCCTCCTGTGCAGAGCAGAGTACCTCTGGGACTGTGTTTCTCCTCCCTTCTTAAGTCAATTTCCAGAAGTGGTTGTCCCACAAAGCATGTGGTGTCTGTGTGACAAATCTGCTGGGCTTCCCTGATGCTTCCCTGATGCTTCCCTGATGCTTCCCTGATTCTTTGCTGGTCCTCGGGGTGAGCAATGGGGAGGAAATGGCCCCATCAGCTCCTCGTTAATGAATGGCACTCTCGTCGCAAAACTTTCTTCTCACACCTTTTTCTGTTAGCATTTCTGTTGAGCTTACGCTGGTTGGATTGCCCTCGATACAGAGCAGTGTTATACGTGAAACATTCTCAGGGACTGGGAACAGAGGAGGGAGTGGAGATGGAGAAAGAAAGAAAGGGGGAAGATAAAGAGAGACAGAGAGAATGAGAGGAAGAAAGAGAAGCTGGAGAGAGAGAGAGGGAGGGAGAGGGAGAGAGTGAGGGAGAGAGAAAGAGAGAGAGACAGAGAGAATGAGAGGAAGAAAGAGAAGCTGGAGAGAGGGAGAGGTAGAGAGGGAAGGAGAGGTAGAGAGATAAAGAGGGAAGGAGAGATAGAGAGATAGAGAGGGAAGGAGAGATAGAGAGAGAGCGATAGAGGGGAAGGAGAGATAGAGAGGGAAGGAGAGGTAGAGAGGGATGGAGAGGTAGAGAGATAGAGAGGGAAGGGGTGATAGAGAGACAGAGCGATAGAGGGGAAGGAGAAATAGAGAGGGAAGGAGAGGTAGAGAGGGAAGAAGAGGTAGAGAGATAGAGAGGGAAGGGGTGATAGAGAGAGAGTGATAGAGAGGGAAGGAGAGGTAGAGAGGTAGAGAGATAGAAAGGGATTGAGAGGTAGAGAGATAGATAGGTATAGAGATAGAGAGGTAGAGAGATGGAGAGGTAGAGAGATGGAGATATAGAGAGGGAAGGAGAGGTAGAGAGATAGGGATGGAAGGATGGAAGGAGAGATAGAGAGACAGATGTAGAGTGAGAAACCTTCCATAACAAAGCCATCACCTACAGAGAGATGAACCTGGAGAAGAGTCCCCTAAGCAAGCTGGTCCTGGGGCTCTGTTCACAAACAAAAACACACCCTACAGAGCCCCAGGACAGCAGCACAATTAGACCCAACCAAATCATGAGAAAACAAAAAGATAATTACTTGACACATTGGAAAGAATTAACAAAAAAACAGAGCAAACTAGAATCCTATTTGGCCCTACACAGAGAGTACACAGCGGCAGAATACCTGACCACTGTGACTGACCCAAAATTAAGGAAAGCTTTGACTATGTACAGACTCAGTGAGAATAGCCTTGCTATTGAGCAAGGCCGCCGTAGGCAGACATGGCTCTCAAGAGAAGACAGGCTATGTGCACACTGCCCACAAAATGAGGTGGAAACTGAGCTGCACTTCCTAACCTCCTGCCCAATGTATGACCATATTAGAGAAACATATTTCCCTCAGATTACACAGATACACAAAGAATTCGAAAGCAAATCCAATTTTGAAAAACTCTCATATCTACTGGGTGAAATTCCACAGTGTGCCATCACAGCAGCAAGATTTGTGACCTGTTGCCGCGAGAAAAGGGCAACCAGTGAAGAACACACACCATTGTAAATACAACCCATATTTATGCTTATTTATTTTATCTTGTGTCCTTCACCATTTGTACATTGTTAAAACACTGTATATATAATATGACATTTGTAATGTCTTTATTGTTTTGAAACTTCTGTATTTGTAATGTTTACTGTTAATTTGTTTTGTTTATTTCACTTTATATATTAACTTTATATTTTATCTACCTCACTTAGTTTGGCAATGTTAACACATGTTTCCCATGCCAATAAAGCCCTTGAATTGAATTGAATTGAATTGATATAGAGAGATTGAGAGGTAGATATAGAGATGGAAGGAGATAGATAGGAAAGGAGAGAAAGAGAGAGAGAGAGATGGAGAGGTAGAGATAGGGATGGAAGGAGATAGAGAGTGAAGGAGAGAGAGAGAGACAGATATATTGAGAGATGGAGAGGTAGAGATAGAGATGGAAGGAGATAGATAGGGAAGGAGAGATAGAGAGAAGGAGAGGTAGAGATAGAGATGGAAGGAGATAGATAGGGAAGGAGAGAGAGAGACAGAGAGATAGAGAGATGGAGAGGTAGAGATAGAGCTGGAAGGAGATAGATAGGGAAGTAGAGAGAGAGATAGAGAGATGGAGAAGTAGAGATAGAGATGGAAGGATATAGAGAGGGAAGGAGAGAGAGAGAGACAGAGAGATAGAGAGATGGAGAGGTAGAGATAGAGATGGAAGGAGATAGAGAGGGAAGGAGAGATAGAGAGAAGGAGAGGTAGAGATAGAGATGGAAGGAGATAGAGAGGGAAGGAGAGAGAGAGAGACAGAGAGATAGAGAGATGGAGAGGTAGAGATAGAGATGGAAGGAGATAGAGAGGGAAGGAGAGAGAGAGAGGGAAGGAGAGAGAGAGAGAAGGAGGGAGAAGCGAAAGGAAATGGAAAACTAAAAATTAAAAAGGGAGTGAGTGGAATATAGGTAGAGGTGAGAGTAATTTAAAATAAAATAAAGAGTGAGGGGAATATAGGCAGAGTTGAGAGTAATTTACAATGAAGAAAGTGTGAGTGAGTGACTGGAATATAGGCAGAGGTGAGAGTAATTTACAATAAAGAAAGTGTGAGTTAGTTGAATATAAGCAGAGGTGAGAGTAATTTACAATACATGAAAGAGTGAGTGAATGGAAAATTGGCAGAGGTGAGAGTAATTTACAATAAAATAAAGAGTGAGTGGAATATAGGCAGAGGTGAGAGTAATTTACAATAAAAGAAAGAGCGAGAGTTGATTTGAGAGAGACAGAAACAGAGAATGAGTAAAAACTATTTTTGACAATCTCTGGCCAGCTCATTGACTTCGGTAAAAGCTGTGTTGTCACCCGAGGCGGTAGGAGAGGAGAGAGAAGAGCCTGGGGCTATGTGGAGCTATCTGGGGCTCTGATCAGAGGAGGATGGAGAAAGCCAAGACACCCATGTTTCCAACCTGTCTTGCTGGACACCCTACCATCGACCGTACGCCACTCGGACCCCAAAAAAACAGCCTATAGCCAGAATCAATCCAGCCTGGATTCAGGTGACTGATTCCAAGGGCTGTGTCCCATAGAGCCAAGCAGTCCACTATATGAAGAATAGACTCCCATTTAGGACATGCACAAGTGGGTGTTGCTGTCTGTGTGGGTTCGGCTAGAGTCAAAACACGAGGTGGTTTGAAACAGAGGGTGGATGGGAGCAGACTAATCTGATTCTCATTACAAACGTCCAGGTGACTTATGACTTATAGGTATTCATTAATGATTAAGAGTTTATCAAAATTGGGTTTGTTTTCGATTTCTTTGTGGATCTGTGTAATCTGAGGGAAAAATGTGTCTCTAATATGTCATACATTGGACAGGAGGTTAGGAAGTGCAGCTCAGTTTCCACCTCATTTTGTGGGCAGTGTGCACATGGCCTGTCTTCTCTTGAGAGCCATGTCTGCCTACGGCGGCCTTTCTCAATAGCAAAGCTATGCTCACTGAGTCTGTACATAGTCAAAGCATCCTTAATTTTGGGTCAGTCACAGTGGTCAGGTATTCTGCCACTGTGTACTCTCTGTTTAGGGCCAAATGGCATTCTAGTTTGCTCAGTTTTTTTGTTCATTCTTTCCAATGTGTCAAGTAATTATCTTTTTGTTTTCTCATGATTTGCTTGGGTCTAATTGTGTTGCTGTCCTGGGGCTCTGTGGGGTCTGTTTGTGAACAGAGCCCCAGGACCAGCTTGCTTAGGGGACTCTCGTGTTCTCTCTCTCTCTCTCTCTCTCTCTCTCTCTCTCTCTCTCTCTCTCTCTCTCTCTC
>NC_048584.1:37419014-37431514 GCF_013265735.2 Oncorhynchus mykiss
GACAGTACTAGAAGATAACCACCCCACCACTATAGACAGTACTAGAAGATAACCACCCCACCACTATAGACAGTACTAGAAGATAACCACCCCACCACTATAGACAGTACTAGAAGATAACCACCCCACTACTATAGACAGTACTAGAAGATAACCACCCCACCATTATAGACAGTACTAGAAGATAACCACCCCACCATTATAGACAGTACTAGACGATAACCACCCCAGCACTATAGACAGTACTAGAAGATAACCACCCCACCACTATAGACAGTACTAGAAGATAACCACCCCACCATTTTAGACAGTACTAGAAGATAACCACCCCACCATTATAGACTGTACTAGAAGATAACCACCCCACCACTATAGTCAGTACTAGAAGATAACCGCCCCACCACTATAGACAGTACTAGAAGATAACCACCCCACCATTATAGACAGTACTATAAGATAACCACCCCACCATTATCAATCACTTTTCCGTGGATACCAGTGATTCACTCATTTCTCAGCCCCCAGGCTGGGCTGCCACTGGCCAATCAGTTATTAGAGCTGTGGGTTTGCCCAGGGTTTGAGGTTAATTCCAGACAGGAAGAGCCAGGTAGCAGTTTGTTGCCGTGGATACAGGGATGGAGGGAGGAAGAAATGGAGGGAGGGACAGAGGAATGGAGGGAAGGGGAAGTGGACCCCGTAGAGAGAGGGATGGCATTATGGAGGGGGTGAGGGAAGGGGAAGTGGACCCGTAGAGAGAGGGATGGCATTATGGAGGGGGTGAGGGAAGGGGAAGTGGACCCGTAGAGAGAGGGATGGCATTATGGAGGGGGTGAGGGAAGGGGAAGTGGACCCGTAGAGAGAGGGATGGCATTATGGAGGGGGTGAGGGAAGGGGAAGTGGACCCGTAGAGAGAGGGATGGCATTATGGAGGGGGTGAGGGAAGGGGACGTGGACCCGTAGAGAGAGGGATGGCATTATGGAGGGGGTGAGGGAAGGGGAAGTGGAGCCGTAGAGAGAGGGATGGCATTATGGAGGGGGTGAGGGAAGGGGAAGTGGACCCGTAGAGAGAGGGATGGCATTATGGAGGGGGTGAGGGAACGGGAAGTGGACCCGTAGAGAGAGGGATGGCATTATGGAGGGGGTGATGGAAGGGGAAGTGGACCCGTAGAGAGAGGGATGGCATTATGGAGGGGGTGAGGGAAGGGGAAGTGGACCCGTAGAGAGAGGGATGGCATTATGGAGGGGGTGAGGGAAGGGGAAGTGGACCCGTAGAGAGAGGGATGGCATTATGGAGGGGGTGAGGGAAGGAGAAGTGGACCCGTAGAGAGAGGGATGGCATTATGGAGGGGTGAGGGAAGGGGAAGTGGACCCGTAGAGAGAGGGATGGCATTATGGAGGGGGTGAGGGAAGGGGAAGTGGACCCGTAGAGAGAGGGATGGCATTATGGAGGGGGTGAGGGAAGGGGAAGAGGACCCGTAGAGAGAGGGAAGGGGAAGTGGACTCGTAGAGAGAGGGATGGGGAAGTGGACCCGTAGAGAGAGGGATGGCATTATGGAGGGGGTGAGGGAAGGGGAAGTGGACCCGTAGAGAGAGGGATGGCATTATGGAGGGGGTGAGGGAAGGGGAAGTGGACCCGTAGAGAGAGGGATGGCATTATGGAGGGGGTGAGGGAAGGGGAAGTGGACCCGTAGAGAGAGGGATGGCATTATGGAGGGGGTGAGGGAAGGGGAAGTGGACCCGTAGAGAGAGGGATGGCATTATGGAGGGGGTGAGGGAAGGGGAAGTGGACCCGTAGAGAGAGGGATGGCATTATGGAGGGGGTGAGGGAAGGGGAAGTGGACCCGTAGAGAGAGGGATGGCATTATGGAGGGGGTGAGGGAAGAGGAAGTGGACCCGTAGAGAGAGGGGTGGCATTATGGAGGGGGTGAGGGAAGGGGAAGTGGACCCGTAGAGAGAGGGATGGCATTATGGAGGGGGTGAGGGAAGGGGAAGTGGACCCGTAGAGAGAGGGATGGCATTATGGAGGGGGTGAGGGAAGGGGAAGTGGACCCGTAGAGAGAGGGGTGGCATTATGGAGGGGGTGAGGGAAGGGGAAGTGGACCCGTAGAGAGAGGGGTGGCATTATGGAGGGGGTGAGGGAAGGGGAAGTGGACCCGTAGAGAGAGGGATGGCATTATGGAGGGGGTGAGGGAAGGGGAAGTGGACCCGTAGAGAGAGGGATGGCATTATGGAGGGGGTGAGGGAAGGGGAAGAGGACCCGTAGAGAGAGGGAAGGGGAAGTGGACTCGTAGAGAGAGGGATGGGGAAGTGGACCCGTAGAGAGAGGGATGGCATTATGGAGGGGGTGAGGGAAGGGGAAGTGGACCCGTAGAGAGAGGGATGGCATTATGGAGGGGGTGAGGGAAGGGGAAGTGGACCCGTAGAGAGAGGGATGGCATTATGGAGGGGGTGAGGGAAGGGGAAGTGGACCCGTAGAGAGAGGGATGGCATTATGGAGGGGGTGAGGGAAGGGGAAGTGGACCCGTAGAGAGAGGGATGGCATTATGGAGGGGGTGAGGGAAGAGGAAGTGGACCCGTAGAGAGAGGGGTGGCATTATGGAGGGGGTGAGGGAAGGGGAAGTGGACCCGTAGAGAGAGGGATGGCATTATGGAGGGGGTGAGGGAAGGGGAAGTGGACCCGTAGAGAGAGGGATGGCATTATGGAGGGGGTGAGGGAAGGGGAAGTGGACCCGTAGAGAGAGGGGTGGCATTATGGAGGGGGTGAGGGAAGGGGAAGTGGACCCGTAGAGAGAGGGGTGGCATTATGGAGGGGGTGAGGGAAGGGGAAGTGGACCCGTAGAGAGAGGGATGGCATTATGGAGGGGGTGAGGGAAGGGGAAGTGGACCCGTAGAGAGAGGGATGGCATTATGGAGGGGGTGAGGGAAGGGGAAGTGGACCCGTAGAGAGAGGGATGGCATTATGGAGAGGGTGAGGGAAGGGGAAGTGGACCCGTAGAGAGAGGGATGGCATTATGGAGGGGGTGAGGGAAGGGGAAGTGGACCCGTAGAGAGAGGGATGGCATTATGGAGGGGGTGAGGGAAGGGGAAGTGGACCCGTAGAGAGAGGGATGGCATTATGGAGGGGGTGAGGGAAGGGGAAGTGGACCCGTAGAGAGAGGGATGGCATTATGGAGGGGGTGAGGGAAGGGGAAGTGGACCCGTAGAGAGAGGGATGGCATTATGGAGGGGGTGAGGGAAGGGGAAGTGGACCCGTAGAGAGAGGGATGGCATTATGGAGGGGGTGAGGGAAGGGGAAGTGGACCCGTAGAGAGAGGGGTGGCATTATGGAGGGGGTGAGGGAAGGGGAAGTGGACCCGTAGAGAGAGGGATGGCATTATGGAGGGGGTGAGGGAAGGGGAAGTGGACCCGTAGAGAGAGGGATGGCATTATGGAGGGGGTGAGGGAAGGGGAAGTGGACCCGTAGAGAGAGGGGTGGCATTATGGAGGGGGTGAGGGAAGGGGAAGTGGACTCGTAGAGAGAGGGGTGGCATTATGGAGGGGGTGAGGGAAGGGGAAGTGGACCCGTAGAGAGAGGGATGGCATTATGGAGGGGGTGAGGGAAGGGGAAGTGGACCCGTAGAGAGAGGGATGGCATTATGGAGGGGGTGAGGGAAGGGGAAGTGGACCCGTAGAGAGAGGGATGGCATTATGGAGAGGGTGAGGGAAGGGGAAGTGGACCCGTAGAGAGAGGGATGGCATTATGGAGGGGGTGAGGGAAGGGGAAGTGGACCCGTAGAGAGAGGGATGGCATTATGGAGGGGGTGAGGGAAGGGGAAGTGGACCCGTAGAGAGAGGGATGGCATTATGGAGGGGGTGAGGGAAGGGGAAGAGGACCCGTAGAGAGAGGGAAGGGGAAGTGGACCCGTAGAGAGAGGGATGGCATTATGGAGGGGGTGAGGGAAGGGGAAGAGGACCCGTAGAGAGAGGGAAGGGGAAGTGGACCCCGTAGAGAGAGGGATGGCATTATGGAGGGGGTGAGGGAAGGGGAAGTGGACCCGTAGAGAGAGGGATGGAATTATGGAGGGGGTGAGGGAAGGGGAAGTGGACCCGTAGAGAGAGGGATGGCATTATGGAGGGGGTGAGGGAAGGGGAAGTGGACCCGTAGAGAGAGGGATGGCATTATGGAGGGGGTGAGGGAAGGGGAAGAGGACCCGTAGAGAGAGGGAAGGGGAAGTGGACCCCGTAGAGAGAGGGATGGCATTATGGAGGGGGTGAGGGAAGGGGAAGTGGACCCGTAGAGAGAAGGAAGGGGAAGTGGGCCTCGTAGAGAGAGGGATGGCATTATGGAGGGGGTGAGGGAAGGGGAAGAGGACTCGTAGAGAGAGGGAAGGGGAAGTGGACCCGTAGAGAGAGGGATGGCATTATGGAGGGGGTGAGGGAAGGGGAAGTGGACCCGTAGAGAGAGGGATAGCATTATGGAGGGGGTGAGGGAAGGGGAAGTGGACCCGTAGAGAGAGGGATGGCATTATGGAGGGGGTGAGGGAAGGGGAAGAGGACTCGTAGAGAGAGGGAAGGGGAAGTGGACCCGTAGAGAGAGGGATGGCATTATGGAGGGCGTGAGGGAAGGGGAAGTGGACCCGTAGAGAGAGGGATAGCATTATGGAGGGGGTGAGGGAAGGGGAAGTGGACCCGTAGAGAGAGGGATGGCATTATGGAGGGGGTGAGGGAAGGGGAAGTGGACCCGTAGAGAGAGGGATGGCATTATGGAGGGGGTGAGGGAAGGGGAAGTGGACCCGTAGAGAGAGGGATGGCATTATGGAGGGGGTGAGGGAAGGGGAAGTGGACCCGTAGAGAGAGGGATGGCATTATGGAGGGGGTGAGGGAAGGGGAAGTGGACCCGTAGAGAGAGGGATGGCATAATGGGTGGGTGAGGGAAGGGGAAGTGGACCCGTAGAGAGAGGGATGTCATTATGGAGGGGGTGAGGGAAGGGGAAGTGGACCCGTAGAGAGAGGGATGGCATTATGGAGGGGGTGAGGGAAGGGGAAGTGGACCCGTAGAGAGAGGGATGGCATTATGGAGGGGGTGAGGGAAGGGGAAGTGGACCCGTAGAGAGAGGGGTGGCATTATGGAGGGGTTGAGGGAAGGGGAAGTAGACCCGTAGAGAGAGGGATGGCATTATGGAGGGGGTGAGGGAAGGGGAAGTGGACCCGTAGAGAGAGGGATGGCATTATGGAGGGGGTGAGGGAAGGGGAAGTGGACCCGTAGAGAGAGGGATGGCATTATGGAGGGGGTGAGGGAAGGGGAAGTGGACCCGTAGAGAGAGGGATGGCATTATGGAGGGGGTGAGGGAAGGGGAAGTGGACCCGTAGAGAGAGGGATGGCATTATGGAGGGGGTGAGGGAAGGGGAAGTGGACCCGTAGAGAGAGGGATGGCATTATGGAGGGGGTGAGGGAAGGGGAAGTGGACCCGTAGAGAGAGGGATGGCATTATGGAGGGGGTGAGGGAAGGGGAAGAGGACCCGTAGAGAGAGGGAAGGGGAAGTGGACCCGTAGAGAGAGGGATGGCATTATGGAGGGGGTGAGGGAAGGGGAAGTGGACCCGTAGAGTGAGGGATGGCATTATGGAGGGGGTGAGGGAAGGGGAAGTGGACCCGTAGAGAGAGTGATGGCATTATGGAGGGGGTGAGGGAAGGGGAAGAGGACCCGTAGAGAGAGGGAAGGGGAAGTGGACCCCGTAGAGAGAGGGATGGCATTATGGAGGGGGTGAGGGAAGGGGAAGTGGACCCGTAGAGAGAAGGAAGGGGAAGTGGACCTCGTAGAGAGAGGGATGGCATTATGGAGGGGGTGAGGGAAGGGGAAGAGGACTCGTAGAGAGAGGGAAGGGGAAGTGGACCCGTAGAGAGAGGGATGGCATTATGGAGGGGGTGAGGGAAGGGGAAGAGGACCCGTAGAGAGAGGGAAGGGGAAGTGGACCCCGTAGAGAGAGGGATGGCATTATGGAGGGGGTGAAGGAAGGGGAAGTGGACCCGTAGAGAGAAGGAAGGGGAAGTGGACCTCGTAGAGAGAGGGATGGCATTATGGAGGGGGTGAGGGAAGGGGAAGAGGACTCGTAGAGAGAGGGAAGGGGAAGTGGACCCGTAGAGAGAGGGATGGCATTATGGAGGGGGTGAGGGAAGGGGAAGTGGACCCATAGAGAGAGGGATGGCATTATGGAGGGGGTGAGGGAAGGGGAAGTGGACCCGTAGAGAGAGGGATGGCATTATGTGGGCGGGGTGAGGGAAGGGGAAGTGGACCCGTAGAGAGAGGGATGGCATTATGGAGGGGTGAGGGAAGGGGAAGTGGGCCCGTAGAGAGAGGGATGGCATTATGGAGGGGGTGAGGGAAGGGGAAGTGGACCCGTAGAGAGAGGGATGGCATTATGGAGGGATTGAGGGAAGGGGAAGTGGACCCGTAGAGAGAGGGATGGCATTATGGAGGGGGTGAGGGAAGGGGAAGTGGACCCGTAGAGAGAGGGGTGGCATTATGGAGGGGGTGAGGGAAGGGGAAGTGGACCCGTAGAGAGAGGGATGGCATTATGGAGGGGGTGAGGGAAGGGGAAGTGGACCCGTAGAGAGAGGGATGGCATTATGGAGGGGGTGAGGGAAGGGGAAGTGGACCCGTAGAGAGAGGGATGGCATTATGGAGGGGGTGAGGGAAGGGGAAGTGGACCCGTAGAGAGAGGGATGGCATTATGGAGGGGGTGAGGGAAGGGGAAGTGGACCCGTAGAGAGAGGGATGGCATTATGGAGGGGGTGAGGGAAGGGGAAGTGGACCCGTAGAGAGAGGGATGGCATTATGGAGGGGGTGAGGGAAGGGGAAGTGGACCCGTAGAGAGAGGGATGGCATTATGGAGGGGTGAGGGAAGGGGAAGTGGACCCGTAGAGAGAGGGATGGCATTATGGAGGGGATGAGGGAAGGGGAAGTGGACCCGTAGAGAGAGGGATGGCATTATGGAGGGGGTGAGGGAACGGGAAGTGGACCCGTAGAGAGAGGGATGGCATTATGGAGGGGGTGATGGAAGGGGAAGTGGACCCGTAGAGAGAGGGATGGCATTATGGAGGGGGTGAGGGAAGGGGAAGTGGAGCCGTAGAGAGAGGGATGGCATTATGGAGGGGGTGAGGGAAGGGGAAGTGGACCCGTAGAGAGAGGGATGGCATTATGGAGGGGGTGAGGGAAGGGGAAGTGGACCCGTAGAGAGAGGGATGGCATTATGGAGGGGTGAGGGAAGGGGAAGTGGACCCGTAGAGAGAGGGATGGCATTATGGAGGGGGTGAGGGAAGGGGAAGTGGACCCGTAGAGAGAGGGATGGCATTATGGAGGGGGTGAGGGAAGGGGAAGAGGACCCGTAGAGAGAGGGAAGGGGAAGTGGACCCGTAGAGAGAGGGATGGCATTATGGAGGGGGTGAGGGAAGAGGAAGTGGACCCGTAGAGTGAGGGATGGCATTATGGAGGGGGTGAGGGAAGGGGAAGTGGACCCGTAGAGAGAGTGATGGCATTATGGAGGGGGTGAGGGAAGGGGAAGAGGATCCGTAGAGAGAGGGAAGGGGAAGTGGACCCCGTAGAGAGAGGGATGGCATTATGGAGGGGGTGAGGGAAGGGGAAGTGGACCCGTAGAGAGAAGGAAGGGGAAGTGGACCTCGTAGAGAGAGGGATGGCATTATGGAGGGGGTGAGGGAAGGGGAAGAGGACTCGTAGAGAGAGGGAAGGGGAAGTGGACCCGTAGATAGAGGGATGGCATTATGGAGGGGGTGAGGGAAGGGGAAGAGGACCCGTAGAGAGAGGGAAGGGGAAGTGGACCCCGTAGAGAGAGGGATGGCATTATGGAGGGGGTGAGGGAAGGGGAAGTGGACCCGTAGAGAGAAGGAAGGGGAAGTGGACCCGTAGAGAGAGGGATGGCATTATGGAGGGGGTGAGGGAAGGGGAAGAGGACTCGTAGAGAGAGGGAAGGGGAAGTGGACCCGTAGAGAGAGGGATGGCATTATGGAGGGGGTGAGGGAACGGGAAGTGGACACGTAGAGAGAGGGATGACATTATGGAGGGGGTGATGGAAGGGGAAGTGGACCCGTAGAGAGAGGGATGGCATTATGGAGGGGGTGAGGGAAGGGGAAGTGGACCCGTAGAGAGAGGGATGGCATTATGGAGGGGGTGAGGGAAGGGGAAGTGGACCCGTAGAGAGAGGGATGGCATTATGGAGGGGTGAGGGAAGGGGAAGTGGACCCGTAGAGAGAGGGATGGCATTATGGAGGGGATGAGGGAAGGGGAAGTGGACCCGTAGAGAGAGGGATGGCATTATGGAGGGGGTGAGGGAACGGGAAGTGGACCCGTAGAGAGAGGGATGGCATTATGGAGGGGGTGATGGAAGGGGAAGTGGACCCGTAGAGAGAGGGATGGCATTATGGAGGGGGTGAGGGAAGGGGAAGTGGACCCGTAGAGAGAGGGATGGCATTATGGAGGGGGTGAGGGAAGGGGAAGTGGACCCGTAGAGAGAGGGATGGCATTATGGAGGGGGTGAGGGAAGGGGAAGTGGACCCGTAGAGAGAGGGATGGCATTATGGAGGGGTGAGGGAAGGGGAAGTGGACCCGTAGAGAGAGGGATGGCATTATGGAGGGGGTGAGGGAAGGGGAAGTGGACCCGTAGAGAGAGGGATGGCATTATGGAGGGGGTGAGGGAAGGGGAAGAGGACCCGTAGAGAGAGGGAAGGGGAAGTGGACCCGTAGAGAGAGGGATGGCATTATGGAGGGGGTGAGGGAAGGGGAAGTGGACCCGTAGAGTGAGGGATGGCATTATGGAGGGGGTGAGGGAAGGGGAAGTGGACCCGTAGAGAGAGTGATGGCATTATGGAGGGGGTGAGGGAAGGGGAAGAGGATCCGTAGAGAGAGGGAAGGGGAAGTGGACCCCGTAGAGAGAGGGATGGCATTATGGAGGGGGTGAGGGAAGGGGAAGTGGACCCGTAGAGAGAAGGAAGGGGAAGTGGACCTCGTAGAGAGAGGGATGGCATTATGGAGGGGGTGAGGGAAGGGGAAGAGGACTCGTAGAGAGAGGGAAGGGGAAGTGGACCCGTAGAGAGAGGGATGGCATTATGGAGGGGGTGAGGGAAGGGGAAGAGGACCCGTAGAGAGAGGGAAGGGGAAGTGGACCCCGTAGAGAGAGGGATGGCATTATGGAGGGGGTGAGGGAAGGGGAAGTGGACCCGTAGAGAGAAGGAAGGGGAAGTGGACCCGTAGAGAGAGGGATGGCATTATGGAGGGGGTGAGGGAAGGGGAAGAGGACTCGTAGAGAGAGGGAAGGGGAAGTGGACCCGTAGAGAGAGGGATGGCATTATGGAGGGGGTGAGGGAACGGGAAGTGGACACGTAGAGAGAGGGATGACATTATGGAGGGGGTGATGGAAGGGGAAGTGGACCCGTAGAGAGAGGGATGGCATTATGGAGGGGGTGAGGGAAGGGGAAGTGGACCCGTAGAGAGAGGGATGGCATTATGGAGGGGGTGAGGGAAGGGGAAGTGGACCCGTAGAGAGAGGGATGGCATTATGGAGGGGTGAGGGAAGGGGAAGTGGACCCGTAGAGAGAGGGATGGCATTATGGAGGGGGTGAGGGAAGGGGAAGTGGACCCGTAGAGAGAGGGATGACATTATGGAGGGGGTGAGGGAAGGGGAAGAGGACCCGTAGAGAGAGGGAAGGGGAAGTGGACTCGTAGAGAGAGGGATGGCATTATGGAGGGGTGAGGGAAGGGGAAGAGGACCCGTAGAGAGAAGGAAGGGGAAGTGGACCCGTAGAGAGAGGGATGGCATTATGGAGGGGGTGAGGGAAGGGGAAGTGGACCCGTAGAGAGAGGGATGGCATTATGGAGGGGGTGAGGGAAGGGGAAGTGGACCCGTAGAGAGAGGGATGGCATTATGGAGGGGGTGAGGGAAGGGGAAGTGGACCCGTAGAGAGAGGGATGGCATTATGGAGGGGGTGAGGGAAGGGGAAGTGGACCCGTAGAGAGAGGGATGGCATTATGGAGGGGGTGAGGGAAGGGGAAGAGGACCCGTAGAGAGAGGGAAGGGGAAGTGGACCCGTAGAGAGAGGGATGGCATTATGGAGGGGGTGAGGGAAGGGGAAGTGGACCCGTAGAGAGAGGGATGGCATTATGGAGGGGGTGAGGGAAGGGGAAGTGGACCCGTAGAGAGAGGGATGGCATTATGGAGGGGGTGAGGGAAGGGGAAGTGGACCCGTAGAGAGAGGGATGGCATTATGGAGGGGGTGAGGGAAGGGGAAGTGGACCCGTAGAGAGAGGGATGGCATTATGGAGAGGGTGAGGGAAGGGGAAGTGGACCCGTAGAGAGAGGGATGGCATTATTGAGGGGGTGAGGGAAGGGGAAGTGGACCCGTAGAGAGAGGGATGGCATTATGGAGGGGGTGAGGGAAGGGGAAGTGGACCCGTAGAGAGAGGGATGGCATTATGGAGGGGGTGAGGGAAGGGGAAGTGGACCCGTAGAGAGAGGGATGGCATTATGGAGGGGGTGAGGGAAGGGGAAGAGGACCCGTAGAGAGAGGGAAGGGGAAGTGGACCCGTAGAGAGAGGGATGGCATTATGGAGGGGGTGAGGGAAGGGGAAGTGGACCCGTAGAGAGAGGGATGGCATTATGGAGGGGGTGAGGGAAGGGGAAGTGGACCCCGTAGAGAGAGGGATGGCATTATGGAGGGGGTGAGGGAAGGGGAAGTGGACCCGTAGAGAGAGGGATGGCATTATGGAGGGGGTGAGGGAAGGGGAAGAGGACCCGTAGAGAGAGGGAAGGGGAAGTGGACCCCGTAGAGAGAGGGATGGCATTATGGAGGGGGTGAGGGAAGGGGAAGTGGACCCGTAGAGAGAAGGAAGGGGAAGTGGACCTCGTAGAGAGAGGGATGGCATTATGGAGGGGGTGAGGGAAGGGGAAGAGGACTCGTAGAGAGAGGGAAGGGGAAGTGGACCCGTAGAGAGAGGGATGGCATTATGGAGGGGGTGAGGGAACGGGAAGTGGACCCGTAGAGAGGGGGATGGCATTATGGAGGGGGTGATGGAAGGGGAAGTGGACCCGTAGAGAGAGGGATGGCATTATGGAGGGGGTGAGGGAAGGGGAAGTGGACCCGTAGAGAGAGGGATGGCATTATGGAGGGGGTGAGGGAAGGGGAAGTGGACCCGTAGAGAGAGGGATGGCATTATGGAGGGGGTGAGGGAAGGGGAAGTGGACCCGTAGAGAGAGGGATGGCATTATGGAGGGGGTGAGGGAAGGGGAAGTGGACCCGTAGAGAGAGGGATGGCATTATGGAGAGGGTGAGGGAAGGGGAAGTGGACCCGTAGAGAGAGGGATGGCATTATGGAGGGGGTGAGGGAAGGGGAAGTGGACCCGTAGAGAGAGGGATGGCATTATGGAGGGGGTGAGGGAAGGGGAAGTGGACCCGTAGAGAGAGGGATGGCATTATGGAGGGGGTGAGGGTAGGGGAAGTGGACCCGTAGAGAGAGGGATGGCATTATGGAGGGGGTGAGGGAAGGGGAAGAGGACCCGTAGAGAGAGGGAAGGGGAAGTGGACCCCGTAGAGAGAGGGATGGCATTATGGAGGGGGTGAGGGAAGGGGAAGTGGACCCGTAGAGAGAAGGAAGGGGAAGTGGACCTCGTAGAGAGAGGGATGGCATTATGGAGGGGGTGAGGGAAGGGGAAGAGGACTCGTAGAGAGAGGGAAGGGGAAGTGGACCCGTAGAGAGAGGGATGGCATTATGGAGGGGGTGAGGGAAGGGGAAGTGGACCCGTAGAGAGAGGGATGGCATTATGGAGGGGGTGAGGGAAGGGGAAGTGGACCCGTAGAGAGAGGGATGGCATTATGGAGGGGGTGAGGGAAGGGGAAGTGGACCCGTAGAGAGAGGGATGGCATTATGGAGGGGGTGAGGGAAGGGGAAGTGGACCCGTAGAGAGAGGGATGGCATTATGGAGGGGGTGAGGGAAGGGGAAGTGGACCCGTAGAGAGAGGGATGGCATTATGGAGGGGGTGAGGGAAGGGGAAGTGGACCCGTAGAGAGAGGGATGGCATTATGGAGGGGGTGAGGGAAGGGGAAGTGGACCCGTAGAGAGAGGGATGGCATTATGGAGGGGGTGAGGGAAGGGGAAGTGGACCCGTAGAGAGAGGGATGGCATTATGGAGGGGGTGAGGGAAGGGGAAATGGACCCGTAGAGAGAGGGATGGCATTATGGAGGGGGTGAGGGAAGGGGAAGAGGACCCGTAGAGAGAGGGAAGGGGAAGTGGACCCCGTAGAGAGAGGGATGGCATTATGGAGGGGGTGAGGGAAGGGGAAGTGGACCCGTAGAGAGAAGGAAGGGGAAGTGGACCTCGTAGAGAGAGGGATGGCATTATGGAGGGGGTGAGGGAAGGGGAAGAGGACTCGTAGAGAGAGGGAAGGGGAAGTGGACCCGTAGAGAGAGGGATGGCATTATGGAGGGGGTGAGGGAAGGGGAAGTGGACCCGTA
>NC_048584.1:37436514-37516514 GCF_013265735.2 Oncorhynchus mykiss
TGGCCTTTCAGAACAACAAAGAGAAAAGAGTGGAGTAAGGAGCCAGTGGCCTTTCAGAACAACAAAGAGAAAAGAGTGTAGTAAGGAGGCAGTGGCCTTTCAGAACAACAAAGAGAAAAGAGTGTAGTAAGGAGGCAGTGGCCTTTCAGAACAACAAAGAGAAAAGAGTGGAGTAAGGAGGCAGTGGCCTTTCAGAACAACAAAGAGAAATGAGTGGAGTAAGGAGCCAGTGGCCTTTCAGAACAACAAAGAGAAAAGAGTGGAGTAAGGAGCCAGTGGCCTTTCAGAACAACAAAGAGAAAAGAGTGTAGTAAGGAGGCAGTGGCCTTTCAGAACAACAAAGAGAAAAGAGTGTAGTAAGGAGGCAGTGGCCTTTCAGAACAACAAAGAGAAATGAGTGGAGTAAGGAGCCAGTGGCCTTTCAGAACAACAAAGAGAAAAGAGTGTAGTAAGGAGGCAGTGGCCTTTCAGAACAACAAAGAGAAATGAGTGGAGTAAGGAGGCAGTGGCCTTTCAGAACAACAAAGAGAAATGAGTGGAGTAAGGAGCCAGTGGCCTTTCAGAACAACAAAGAGAAAAGAGTGGAGTAAGGAGCCAGTGGCCTTTCAGAACAACAAAGAGAAAAGAGTGTAGTAAGGAGATGGACAGTGGCCTTTCAGAACAACAAAGAGAAAAGAGTGTAGTAAGGAGACAGTGGCCTTTCAGAACAACAAAGAGAAAAGAGTGGAGTAAGGAGACAGTGGCCTTTCAGAACAACAAAGAGAAAAGAGTGGAGTAAGGAGATGGACAGTGGCCTTTCAGAACAACAAAGAGAAAAGAGTGTAGTAAGGAGGCAGTGGCCTTTCAGAACAACAAAGAGAAATGAGTGGAGTAAGGAGGCAGTGGCCTTTCAGAACAACAAAGAGAAATGAGTGGAGTAAGGAGCCAGTGGCCTTTCAGAACAACAAAGAGAAAAGAGTGGAGTAAGGAGGCAGTGGCCTTTCAGAACAACAAAGAGAAATGAGTGGAGTAAGGAGCCAGTGGCCTTTCAGAACAACAAAGAGAAAAGAGTGGAGTAAGGAGCCAGTGGCCTTTCAGAACAACAAAGAGAAATGAGTGGAGTAAGGAGCCAGTGGCCTTTCAGAACAACAAAGAGAAAGAGTGGAGTAAGGAGACAGTGGCCTTTCAGAACAACAAAGAGAAAAGAGTGGAGTAAGGAGACAGTGGCCTTTCAGAACAACAAAGAGAAAGAGTGGAGTAAGGAGACAGTGGCCTTTCAGAACAACAAAGAGAAAAGAGTGGAGTAAGGAGACAGTGGCCTTTCAGAACAACAAAGAGAAAAGAGTGGAGTAAGGAGATGGACAGTGGCCTTTCAGAACAACAAAGAGAAAAGAGTGGAGTAAGGAGACAGTGGCCTTTCAGAACAACAAAGAGAAAAGAGTGGAGTAAGGAGACAGTGGCCTTTCAGAACAACAAAGAGAAAAGAGTGGAGTAAGGAGACAGTGGCCTTTCAGAACAACAAAGAGAAATGAGTGGAGTAAGGAGACAGTGGCCTTTCAGAACAACAAAGAGAAAAGAGTGGAGAAAGGAGACAGTGGCCTTTCAGAACAACAAAGAGAAAAGAGTGTAGTAAGGAGGCAGTGGCCTTTCAGAACAACAAAGAGAAAGAGTGGAGTAAGGAGACAGTGGCCTTTCAGAACAACAAAGAGAAAGAGTGGAGTAAGGAGACAGTGGCCTTTCAGAACAACAAAGAGAAATGAGTGGAGTAAGGAGCCAGTGGCCTTTCAGAACAACAAAGAGAAAGAGTGGAGTAAGGAGACAGTGGCCTTTCAGAACAACAAAGAGAAAAGAGTGGAGTAAGGAGACAGTGGCCTTTCAGAACAACAAAGAGAAAAGAGTGGAGTAAGGAGATGGACAGTGGCCTTTCAGAACAACAAAGAGAAAAGAGTGGAGTAAGGAGACAGTGGCCTTTCAGAACAACAAAGAGAAAAGAGTGGAGTAAGGAGACAGTGGCCTTTCAGAACAACAAAGAGAAAAGAGTGGAGTAAGGAGACAGTGGCCTTTCAGAACAACAAAGAGAAATGAGTGGAGTAAGGAGACAGTGGCCTTTCAGAACAACAAAGAGAAAAGAGTGGAGTAAGGAGACAGTGGCCTTTCAGAACAACAAAGAGAAAAGAGTGTAGTAAGGAGGCAGTGGCCTTTCAGAACAACAAAGAGAAACGAGTGGAGTAAGGAGACAGTGGCCTTTCAGAACAACAAAGAGAAAAGAGTGGAGTAAGGAGACAGTGGCCTTTCAGAACAACAAAGAGAAAAGAGTGTAGTAAGGAGACAGTGGCCTTTCAGAACAACAAAGAGAAAAGAGTGGAGTAAGGAGACAGTGGCCTTTCAGAACAACAAAGAGAAAAGAGTGGAGTAAGGAGCCAGTGGCCTTTCAGAACAACAAAGAGAAAAGAGTGTAGTAAGGAGACAGTGGCCTTTCAGAACAACAAAGAGAAAAGAGTGTAGTAAGGAGACAGTGGCCTTTCAGAACAACAAAGAGAAAAGAGTGTAGTAAGGAGACAGTGGCCTTTCAGAACAACAAAGAGAAAAGAGTGGAGTAAGGAGATGGACAGTGGCCTTTCAGAACAACAAAGAGAAAAGAGTGGAGTAAGGAGCCAGTGGCCTTTCAGAACAACAAAGAGAAAAGAGTGGAGTAAGGAGACAGTGGCCTTTCAGAACAACAAAGAGAAAAGAGTGGAGTAAGGAGATGGACAGTGGCCTTTCAGAACAACAAAGAGAAAAGAGTGGAGTAAGGAGATGGACAGTGGCCTTTCAGAACAACAAAGAGAAAAGAGTGGGGTAAGGAGACAGTGGCCTTTCAGAACAACAAAGAGAAAAGAGTGGAGTAAGGAGCCAGTGGCCTTTCAGAACAACAAAGAGAAAAGAGTGTAGTAAGGAGACAGTGGCCTTTCAGAACAACAAAGAGAAAAGAGTGGAGTAAGGAGATGGACAGTGGCCTTTCAGAACAACAAAGAGAAAAGAGTGGAGTAAGGAGCCAGTGGCCTTTCAGAACAACAAAGAGAAAAGAGTGGAGTAAGGAGGCAGTGGCCTTTCAGAACAACAAAGAGAAAAGAGTGGAGTAAGGAGATGGACAGTGGCCTTTCAGAACAACAAAGAGAAAAGAGTGGAGTAAGGAGGCAGTGGCCTTTCAGAACAACAAAGAGAAAAGAGTGGAGTAAGGAGACAGTGGCCTTTCAGAACAACAAAGAGAAAAGAGTGGAGTAAGGAGACAGTGGCCTTTCAGAACAACAAAGAGAAAAGAGTGGAGTAAGGAGACAGTGGCCTTTCAGAACAACAAAGAGAAAAGAGTGGAGTAAGGAGATGGACAGTGGCCTTTCAGAACAACAAAGAGAAAAGAGTGGGGTAAGGAGACAGTGGCCTTTCAGAACAACAAAGAGAAAAGAGTGGAGTAAGGAGACAGTGGCCTTTCAGAACAACAAAGAGAAAAGAGTGGAGTAAGGAGATGGACAGTGGCCTTTCAGAACAACAAAGAGAAAAGAGTGGGGTAAGGAGACAGTGGCCTTTCAGAACAACAAAGAGAAAAGAGTGGAGTAAGGAGCCAGTGGCCTTTCAGAACAACAAAGAGAAAAGAGTGGAGTAAGGAGATGGACAGTGGCCTTTCAGAACAACAAAGAGAAACGAGTGGAGTAAGGAGATGGACAGTGGCCTTTCAGAACAACAAAGAGAAAAGAGTGGAGTAAGGAGACAGTGGCCTTTCAGAACAACAAAGAGAAAAGAGTGGAGTAAGGAGATGGACAGTGGCCTTTCAGAACAACAAAGAGAAACGAGTGGAGTAAGGAGATGGACAGTGGCCTTTCAGAACAACAAAGAGAAAAGAGTGGAGTAAGGAGACAGTGGCCTTTCAGAAAAACAAAGAGAAAAGAGTGGAGTAAGGAGCCAGTGGCCTTTCAGAACAACAAAGAGAAAAGAGTGGAGTAAGGAGACAGTGGCCTTTCAGAACAATAAAGAGAAAAGAGTGGAGTAAGGAGACAGTGGCCTTTCAGAACAACAAAGAGAAAAGAGTGGAGTAAGGAGCCAGTGGCCTTTCAGAACAACAAAGAGAAAAGAGTGGAGTAAGGAGACAGTGGCCTTTCAGAACAACAAAGAGAAAAGAGTCATAATAGCAGCGAGCCTTCTTCTAAAAGCATGAGTGTCGTTAAATCAATAATTCATTTACTTTAACGAGATAAGTAGTGGGGAAACTAATTGCACCGCCGCCCCATTTAGCTCAGCCATGCAGTTACAGCCTGCTGCCGAGCTTAATGCAAAATACCTCACTGCTATTGCACAGCAGCTGCAGGACACCAAGTGAATGGCAGGCAGTAGTAGATAGGGAAGCTGTAATGAGCATTATGACTGTCTGACGCGGATCTATCCTTCCACTGAGAATGAGAGGGAGGGAGGGACGGCGGGAGGGAGGGATGGCGGTAGGGAGGGATGGCGGGAGGGAGGGAAGGCAGGAGCGAGGGAGGGATGGCGGGAGGGAGGGATGGCGGGAGGGAGGGGTGGCGGGAGGGAGGGACGGCAGGAGCGAGGGAGGGATGGCGGGAGGGAGGGACGGCGGGAGGGAGGGACGGCGGGAGGGAGGGACGGCGGGAGGGAGGGACGGCAGGAGGGAGGGAGGGATGGCGGGAGGGAGGGACGGCGCGAGGGACGGAGGGATGGCGGGAGGGAGGGAGGGACGGCGGGAGTTAGGGTTGGCAGGAGGGAGGGATGGCGGGAGGGAGGGACGGCAGGAGGGAGGGAGTGATAGCGGGAGGGAGGGACGGCAGGAGGGAGGGATGGCGGGAGGGAGGGATGGCGGGAGGGAGGGATGGCAGGAGGGAGGGATGGCAGGAGGGAGGGATGGCGGGAGGGAGGGAGGGACGGCGGGAGGGAGGGATGGCGGGAGGGAGGGATGGCGGGAGGGAGGGACGGCAGGAGGGAGGGAGGGATGGCGCGAGGGAGGGAGGGATGGCGGGAGGGAGTGACGGTGGGAGGGGGGGGGATGGCGCGAGGGAGGGAGGGATGGCGGGAGGGAGGGAGGGATGGCGGGAGGGAGGGACGGCAGGAGGGAGGGAGGGAGGGATGGCGCGAGGGAGGGAGGGATGGCGCGAGGGAGGGATGGCTGGAGGGAGGGAGGGATGGCGCGAGGGAGGGACGGCTGGAGGGAGGGAGGGATGGTGCGAGGGAGGGAGGGATGGCGCGAGGGATGGCGGGAGGGAGGGAGGGAGGGACGGCAGGAGGGAGGGAGGGACGGCGCGAGGGAGGGAGGGATGACGGGAGGGAGGGAGGGACGGCAGGAGGGAGGGAGGGACGGCAGGAGGGAGGGGGAGAGAAAAACAGAGAATCATGAGTATTACTACTGTCTGACACAGATCTATCATTCCACTGAGAATGAGAGGGAGGGAGGGAGGGAGGGAGGGAGGGAGGGAGGGAGGGAGGAAGGGAGGGAGGGAGGTGAAAGGAAAGGAAAAAGAGGAAATAGCATCATGACTATTATGCCTGTCTGACGAAGCCGTATCGTTTCTCTCTGTGGCGTCTCTGGCTCTTGTGCTTGGCAACAACAGCCTCATAACAATGTTTCCTTTATCTTAGAGCCTCAAATTCAAATCTGGACCTTGAAGCCATGTTCCATTGCTTTTTTTAAAATTATTCCCCTTTTAACAGGAACTGATTTAGACCTGAGACAGCAGGTGGGTTCAATTAATTTTCAGGTAGAACAGAAAACCAGCAGTACTCCAAACCTCGTAAAGTAAGATTTGAACATTACCGCCTTAGGGTATGTTAGTAATTTAGTACCTTATTAAACTCTAATCTAAAGGTTGTTTTCCATATGAGTTGCGTAGAGAATGTTAACAACCAATAGCAAATAGAAATAAACTACCTAACATTATAGAGTATCCCTAGAGTTCTGATTTTACCTCACATTATAGAGTATCCCTAGAGTTTTCTGATTTTACCTCACATTATAGAGTATCCCAATAGTTCTGGTTTTACCTCACATTATAGAGTATCCCTAGAGTTTTCTGATTTTACCTCACATTATAGAGTATCTCTATAGTTTTCTGATTTTACTTCACATTATAGAGTATCTCTATAGTTTTCTGATTTGACCTCACATTATAGAGTATCCCAATAGTTCTGATTTTACCTCACATTATAGAGTATCTCTATAGTTTTCTGATTTTACCTCACATTATAGAGTATCTCTATAGTTTTCTGATTTTACTTCACATTATAGACTATCTCTATAGTTTTCTGATTTGACCTCACATTATAGAGTATCTCTATAGTTTTCTGATTTGACCTCACATTATAGAGTATCCCAATAGTTCTGATTTTACCTCACATTATAGAGTATCTCTATAGTTTTCTGATTTGACCTCACATTATAGAGTATCCCAATAGTTCTGATTTTACCTCACATTATAGAGTATCTCTATAGTTTTCTGATTGAGTAAAAGTTTCAGCCTAAAGAGCCAGGTTTACATCCAACCTTTTTATGCCAGTAAAGCACATGTCAGATAAATAATAAATGTAATGACAGGCGTCATGGAAACAGAACATGTGTTGGGAAACTTTCCAAATGTAGACCAATGAAAAATATGCAGGACAAGGTTGGATCTTTTTGTGTTGTAAAATGTATTATGTACGAAAATCGGTGGAAATGTTTTTACGTGAAAACATTTGATATAATAACCATCGTATCACGCAATGATGACATGTTGTGTGGTTTTCCCACGAGGACTCGTCGTGAAGATGAGCTTCACAGGGAGGTGACAGTACGAGGTGATGAGCTTCACAGAGAGGTGAAAGTACGAGGTGATGAGCTTCACAGAGAGGTGAAAGTATGAGGTGATGAGCTTCACAGGGAGGTGAAAGCATGAGGTGATGAGCTTCAAAGAGAGGTGAAAGTACGAGGTGATGAGCTTCACAGGGAGGTGAAAGTACGAGTTGATGAGCTTCACAGACAGGTGAAAGTACGAGGTGATGAGCTTCACAGGGAGGTGAATGTATGAGGTGATGAGCTTCACAGGGAGGTGAAAGTATGAGGTGATGAGCTTCACAGGGAGGTGAAAGTATGAGGTGATGAGCTTCACAGGGAGGTGAAAGTACGAGGTGATGAGCTTCACAGAGAGGTGAAAGTACGAGGTGATGAGCTTCACAGGGAGGTGAAAGTACGAGGTGATGAGCTTCACAGGGAGGTGAAAGTATGAGGTGATGCGCTTCACAGGGAGGTGAAAGTATGAGGTGATGAGCTTCACAGGGAGGTGAAAGTACGAGTTGATGAGCTTCACAGACAGGTGAAAGTACGAGGTGATGAGCTTCACAGGGAGGTGAATGTATGAGGTGATGAGCTTCACAGGGAGGTGAAAGTATGAGGTGATGAGCTTCACAGGGAGGTGAAAGTATGAGGTGATGAGCTTCACAGGGAGGTGAAAGTACGAGGTGATGAGCTTCACAGAGAGGTGAAAGTACGAGGTGATGAGCTTCACAGGGAGGTGAAAGTACGAGGTGATGAGCTTCACAGGGAGGTGAAAGTATGAGGTGATGCGCTTCACAGAGAGGTGAAAGTACGAGGTGATGAGCTTCACAGGGAGGTGAAAGTATGAGGTGATGAGCTTCCCAGGGAGGTGAAAGTATGAGGTGATGAGCTTCACAGGGAGGTGAAAGTACGAGGTGATGAGCTTCACAGGGAGGTGAAAGTACGAGGTGATGAGCTTCACAGGTAGGTGAAAGTACGAGGTGATGAGCTTCACAGGGAGGTGAAAGTACGAGGTGATGAGCTTCACACGGAGGTGAAAGTACGAGGTGATGAGCTTCACACGGAGGTGAAAGTACGAGGTGATGAGCTTCACAGGGGGGTGAAAGTACGAGGTGATGAGCTTCACAGGGAGGTGAAAGTATGAGGTGATGAGCTTCACAGAGAGGTGAAAGTACGAGGTGATGAGTTTCACAGGGAGGTGAAAGTACGAGGTGATGAGCTTCACAGGGAGGTGAAAGTACGAGGTGATGAGCTTCACGGGGAGGTGAAAGTACGAGGGATGATCTTCACAGAGAGGTGAAAGTACGAGATGATGAGTTTCACAGGGAGGTGAAAGTACGAGATGATGAGCTTCACAGGGAGGTGAAAGTACGAGGGATGAGCTTCACAGGGAGGTGAAAGTACGAGGTGATGAGCTTCACAGAGAGATGAAAGTACGAGGGATGAGCTTCACAGGGAGGTGAAAGTATGAGGTGATGAGCTTCACAGGGAGGTGACAGTACGAGGTGATGAGCTTGATGCTCCTTTCCAATACATATCCAGGGTCTTCGTCTGGTGACATGATGATCGATACTTGGCTGCCGTTTGACAAATTAAAATAATCTTTGCTATTTTGCCCATAATAAACTCATTGTGTTTGTGTACCCGAACTGTATCTGTCAGCTGTAGGCTAGAGCGAACGTACCAAGAACGGAGTGATCACACTCGCTATGTAATGCCATTTTAATTGTGAGAAAACCATTGGTGGAGTTGAAACTGTGATGGAAACCCATTTAACTTGTAGTTTTTATTTGGTATGTGGGAATTTAGCCACAAAAGGTATTTTATGTGCACTACAATATCACACATTTTATCCCCAACAAGTCAATTTGATGGAAACATCTCTGGTGGGAAAATGCACGTATTGTTTTCTTGGGGATTTAGTTTTTTTCGTAGGAAAATCTGTGGCCAATTGGATGGAAACCTGGCTACAGAGCAGAACTTTGTCAGGACAAACCTCCACTGTGAGATGTTATCTCCCTGTGTGATGTTATATCCCTGTGTGATGTTATCTCCACTGTGCGATGTTATCTCCCTGTGTGATGTTATCTCCACTGTGTGATGTTATCTCCCTGTGTGATGTTATCTCCCTGTGTGATGTTGTCTCCCTGTGTGATGTTGTATCCCTGTGTGATGTTATCTCCCTGTGTGATGTTATCTCCCTGTGTGATGTTATCTCCCTGTGTGATGTTGTCTCCCTGTGCGATGTTATCTCCCTGTGTGATGTTATCTCCATGTGTGATATTATCTCCCTGTGTGATGTTGTCTCCCTGTGTGATGTTATCTCCCTGTGTGATGTTGTCTCCCTGTGTGATGTTGTCTCCCTGTGTGATGTTGTCTCCCTGTGTGATGTTGTCTCCCTGTGCGATGTTATCTCCATGTGTGACATTATCTCCCTGTGTGATGTTGTCTCCCTGTGTGATGTTGTCTCCCTGTGTGATGTTGTCTCCCTGTGTGATGTTATCTCCCTGTGTGATGTTATCTCCCTGTGCGATGTTATCTCCCTGTGTGATGTTATCTCCCTGTGTGATGTTATCTCCCTGTGTGATGTTATCTCCCTGTGTGATGTTGTCTCCCTGTGTGATGTTATCTCCCTGTGTGATGTTATCTCCCTCTGTGATGTTATCTCCCTCTGTGATGTTATCTCCCTGTGCGATGTTATCTCCCTGTGTGATGTTATCTCCCTGTGTGATGTTATCTCCCTGTGTGATGTTGTCTCCCTGTGTGATGTTATCTCCCTGTGTGATGTTATCTCCCTGTGTGATGTTGTCTCCCTGTGTGATGTTGTCTCCCTGTGTGATGTTATCTCCCTGTGTGATGTTATCTCCCTGTGTGATGTTGTCTCCCTGTGTGATGTTGTCTCCCTGTGCGATGTTATCTCCATGTGTGATATTATCTCCCTGTGTGATGTTGTCTCCCTGTGTGATGTTATCTCCCTGTGTGATGTTATCTCCCTGTGTGATGTAGTCTCCCTGTGTGATGTAGTCTCCCTGTGTGATGTTATCTCCCTGTGTGATGTTGTCTCCCTGTGTGATGTTGTCTCCCTGTGTGATGTTGTCTCCCTGTGTGATGTTGTCTCCCTGTGTGATGTTGTCTCCCTGTGTGATGTTATCTCCCTCTGTGATGTTGTCTCCCTGTGTGATGTTATCTCCCTGTGTGATGTTGTCTCCCTGTGTGATGTTGTCTCCCTGCCTGTCTGGTGATGTTGTGATGGATCATAGATGCCTGTGATATTTTTTTTTTACATTGACGTAGAGTTGTTCTTGTCTATTAAGGTTCTGTGTTATGTTTGATGTTTTGTGTGGATCCCAGGGAGAGTAGCTACTGCTTTCGCAACAGCTAATGGGGATCCTAATAAAATATATGAATAAATCCATAAAAAGGAGCCATTGACACCAGGATGATCTATGAACCCTTTCATCTCTACAGAGACCAATCAACTCACACCTCTCAGCTCCATATCGAGAAATAAAAGGGTCATTTTGAAACCCAGCAGACACTTGGGATACTTTTACGTTCTTCTATCAAAGAGAATTAGAGCAATGTTTGTGCAGTATAGACAGTATAGGCAATACGGTGCCGGGTATGTTGAAGATGGGCTTGTTCTGTGCTGAATGGAGAAGTTATGGAAAGTCACAGCTACAGTGTATTTAAATAGACGATTTATCTGAACAATGTCTAGTCTAAGAGATGGAGAATCCAAGGAAACCGATGACAGCATCACAGACTGTTAGGGAACACCCCGGGTCAGGGCAGATGACAGCGTCACAGACCGCTGTATCTCTCTACCCCTGCTCAACCTACAAACCCACCAAAAAACATCCTCCATCGAACTGAGAGAGAGGGAGAGAGGGAGAGAGAGAGAGAGGGCGAGAGGAAGAGAGAGAGAGGGAGAGAGAGAGAGAGAGAGAGAGAGAGAGAGAGAGAGAGAGAGAGAGAGAGAGAGAAGGGGAAAGAGGGGTAGAGGGAAAGAGAAAGGGAGAGAGCGAGAGAGCGAGAGAGACAGGGGGGAACGAGTGATACATGACATCTTGCCCGAACAAGAGATACTGAGTGAGGGATGAGAGGGATGGATTGATAAAAGAGGGTGGTGTCTGTCGCGGAGTGAGTGATGAGAGTGGAGGAGAGGAGAGAGGGAGGGTATGTCTGATTGTATGTGCAGGATATCAGTTCCAATGTTTGCGTGTGTTTTATGTCTTCATTTGTACAGCGTTTGTGTGTGTGTAATGTGTGTGTGTCAGCCTACTCTTACCTCCGGTTCAAATCAAATCAAATTATATTTGTCACATGTTTGGATTACAACAGGACCTTACTGTGAAATGCTTAGTTACATACCCTTAACCAACAATATAGTTCAAGAAATAGATTTAAGAAAATATTAACGAAATAAACTAAAGTAACAAATAAAATACCACTAAACAATCTAATGTTCATGACCCTTCTCACCTCCCCCTGCCTCTATCCCCCGTCTCCTGCCTCTATCCCCCCTCTCCCACTCCATCACCCCTCTCCTGCCTCTATCACCCCTCTCCTGCCTCTATCACCCCTCTCCTGCCTCTATCCCCCGTCTCCTGCCTCTATCCCCCCTCTCCCACTCCATCACCCCTCTCCTGCCTCTATCACCCCTCTCCTGCCTCTATCCCCCCTCTCCCACTCTATCACCCCTCTCCTGCCTCTATCACCCCTCTCCCACTCCATCACCCCTCTCCCACTCCATCACCCCTCTCCTGCCTCTATCCCCCCTCTCCCACTCCATCACCCCTCTCCCACTCCATCACCCCTCTCCTGCCTCTATCCCCCCTCTCCCACTCCATCACCCCTCTCCCACTCCATCACCCCTCTCCTGCCTCTATCCCCCCTCTCCCACTCTATCACCCCTCTCCTGCCTCTATCACTCCTCTCCCACTCCATCACCCCTCTCCTGCCTCTATCCCCCCTCTCCCACTCCATCACCCCTCTCCTGCCTCTATCCCCCCTCTCCCACTCTATCACCCCTCTCCTGCCTCTATCACTCCTCTCCCACTCCATCACCCCTCTCCTGCCTCTATCCCCCCTCTCCCACTCTATCACCCCTCTCCTGCCTCTATCACCCCTCTCCTGCCTCTATCACCCCTCTCCCACTCTATCACCCCTCTCCTGCCTCTATCACCCCTCTCCTGCCTCTATCACCCGTCTCCCACTCCATCACCCCTCTCCCACCCCATCACCCCTCTCCCACCCCATCACCCCTCTCCTGCCTCTATCACCCGTCTCCCACCCCATCACCCGTCTCCCACCCCATCACCCCATCACCCCTCTCCTGCCTCTATCACTCCTCTCCTGCCTCTATCACCCGTCTCCCACCCCATCACCCCTATCCTGCCTCTATCACCCCTCTCCTGCCTCTATCACCCCTCTCCTGCCTCTATCACTCCTCTCCTGCCTCTATCACCCCTCTCCCACCCCATCACCCCTCTCCTGCCTCTATCACCCCTCTCCTGCCTCTATCACCCCTCTCCTGCCTCTATCACCCCTCTCCTGCCTCTATCACTCCTCTCCTGCCTCTATCACCCCTCTCCCACCCCATCACCCCTCTCCTGCCTCTATCACCCCTCTCCTGCCTCTATCACCCCTCTCCTGTCTATATCACCTGTCTCCCACCCCATCACCCCTCTCCTGCCTCTATCACCCCTCTCCGGCCTCTATCACTCCTCTCCTGCCTCTATCACCCCTCTCCTGTCTCTATCACTCCTATCCTCATCATCTCTCTCCCAGCCCTATCACCCCTCTCCCACCTCTATCCCCCTATCTCCCCTCTCTCACCCTTCTTCCACCCCTACCACCTGTCTCCTATCCCTATCACCCCTCTCCCAGCCCTGTCTCTGCCCTGTGGCAGTCTATGCCCTCTTTAATGCCCTCCCTAAGCCCTCATTCTCCTCTCCCTCTGTTCCTCCTCTCCTGCATCTATCTCTACCTGCCCTTCAGTCCTCTCTGAGCGGTGTGTGTGTCTGTGTGGGCAGGGCATGGCAGAGTAGAGCAGTGCAGGCCGGCAGGGCAGGTAGACGAGGGATGATTTAAAGGGCGTGGGATTGGAGTACTCAACTCAGGGCCAGACAGACTTACACACCCATTAATCAGAGAGAAAGAGAGAGAGAGAGAGAGAGAGAGAGAGAGAGAGAGAGAGAGAGAGGGAGAGAAATGGATAGAGACATGGAGAGAGAGAGAGAGAGAGAGAGAGAGACATGGATATAGACATGGGTAGAGAAAGAGACATGGATAGAGACATGGGGAGAGAAAGAGACATGGATAGACACATGGGGAGAGAGCGAGACATGGATAGAGACATGGGGAGAGAGAGAGACATGGATAGAGACATGGGGAGAGAAAGAGACATGGATAGAGACATGGGGAGAGAGAGAGACATGGATAGAGACATGGAGAGAGAGAGAGAGAGACATGGATAGAGAGAGAGACATGGATAGAGACATGGGGAGAGAGAGAGACATGGATAGAGACATGGGTAGAGAAAGAGACATGGATAGAGACATGCAGAGAGAGAGAGAGCGACATGGATAAAGAGAGAGACATGGATAGAGACATGGGGAGAGAGAGAGACATGGATAGAGACATGGGGAGAGAGAGAGACATGGATAGAGGCATGGGGAGAGAGAGAGACATGGATACAGACATGGGGAGAGAGAGAGAGGGAGAGAGAGAGGGGGGGGCATGGAGAGAGAGAGACATGTATAGAGACATGGGGAGAGAGAGAGAGAGAGAGAGAGAGAGAGAGAGAGGGAGAGAAATGGATAGAGACATGGAGAGAGAGGGAGAGAGAGAGACATGGATATAGACATGGGTAGAGAAAGAGACATGGATAGAGACATGGGGAGAGAAAGAGACATGGATAGAGACATGGGGAGAGAGAGAGACATGGATAGAGACATGGGGAGAGAGAGAGACATGGATAGAGACATGGGGAGAGAAAGAGACATGGATAGAGACATGGGGAGAGAGAGAGACATGGATAGAGACATGGAGAGAGAGAGAGAGAGAGACATGGATAGAGAGAGAGACATGGATAGAGACATGGGGAGAGAGAGAGACATGGATAGAGACATGGGGAGAGAGAGAGACATGGATAGAGGCATGGGGAGAGAGAGAGACATGGATACAGACATGGGGAGAGAGAGAGAGAGAGAGGGAGAGAGAGAGAGAGAGAGAGGGGGGTGGCATGGAGAGAGAGAGACATGGATAGAGACATGGGGAGAGAGAGAGAGAGAGAGAGAGAGAGAGAGAGAGAGAGAGAGAGAGGGAGAGAGAGAGAGAGAGAGGCATGGATAGAGACATGGGGAGAGAGAGTGAGAGAGAGAGAGAGAGAGATGGAGAGAGAGAGAGGCATGGATAGAGCCATGGGGAGAGAAAGTGAGAGAGAGAGAGAGAGAGAGAGAGAGAGAGAGAGAGAGAGAGAGAGAGAGAGAGAGAGAGAGAGAGAGAGATGCATGGATAGAGACATGGGGAGAGAAAATGAGAGAGAGAGAGAGAGAGAGTGAGAGAGAGAGAGAGGCAGAGCAGAGGTCAGGATCAGAGCTCCTGCATTTTTCAGCATTTTCTTTAAAAAAGATAGGTTAGGAGTTAGATAAACTTGGATTTTTTGTCAGGAACACATACTGGATTCTACCCTCTTCAACATAACCCCTACTTCAAATCAAAACTTAAAACCTACAACCTCATTTTGGACGGAATTACGGAATCACCTGGAAAGTTCACAACAACCAAGGATTTTTTACCCTATACAGCAAATTCTCTGGAAAACAACAGAAACCTGAAAACACCATCCAACCTGGAACTGAGTGAGTAATGTTTAGTCTGAAACAATATTTTATTTCCAAAAGCCAAGAAGAAAAATACACAACATTACTTTATAAGGACTGAATTCTAACATAATTCTGCCAAGCTTGATACAGCTTCAACTAGCACTGACGTGTCAAGTGAGAGGTGTCAAAGCCCATTAGCCCAACAATGGCAGGAGAGTCACACAGTCTACCCCAACCAAATGGAGAGGCCTTAGAAGCTCCCTCCCGCTGTTCAGAGGTAATTAAAATACAGTACCCTTTGCATGTAAAGAATGATAAGGCAAGAAAAGACCACAAGAAGAAGCTCCTTATGGAAAATCAAGAGACACTTTTTGCTGACTATTACAAAAATGGGAACATCAGCAACCTCATCTTCCACACAAACCATCCCCTGGCATGGCACAGTGCTATATTAGCACACTACCCCTTTGTTACGAGAGGGGGGATTAACGAGGGGTGGAAACTCAGAATACTTGATAACGAGGACTCTGAGTTAAGTAATATAAATATCTATAAATCCGGATCAGTAATGGTACAGAATAACCACAAACAGTTTCAGCTGGACTTTCACCTAATCAAAGAATTAGCCCAGCAGGAGAAGCTCTGCCTTGATAATGATACCCCCACACAGAGCGGGTCAGACCAGAGCTCTTCATTATGTAACCCCACAGATGAGCAACCCCCAGTGGAGAGTCAACCTCCCAGCACAGATTACCACTCCCTCATTGAAATGAAGGACAAATTCACCCAGCTGGAGGTAAGACAGGTGGAGCTGGAACAGCAGGTGATTACACTTCAGTCAGCGCAGACCCAGACAACAGTCCAGCACAACAACAGCCCCTTAACCAGACCCGGAGAGCTGGAGGTGGACAGAGACATATCTGCACTTTGGACAGTGGTGAGACAAATACAACAGGAGAAAGAGGAGCAGAACAGAGCACTAGAGGAGAGTATCAGACTGCTGGTGGAGGAGAGGTTGAGGGGGATGGAGGAGAAGTTGATGGGGACGGCGTGTGACAGAGAACAACCCACTAGAGAGGTGGCCACCCCCACAGA
Organism: Oncorhynchus mykiss; assembly: GCF_013265735.2. Taxonomy (NCBI): domain Eukaryota; kingdom Metazoa; phylum Chordata; class Actinopteri; order Salmoniformes; family Salmonidae; genus Oncorhynchus; species Oncorhynchus mykiss. The sequence goes on from NC_048584.1 coordinate 37,452,208, forward strand.
GAAGCCAGCAGAACAGCCCACTTCAGCACCCAACAAAAGTCTCGACACCACAGCAGAACAGTCCACACCAGACCCTGAACATAGAGTCGACACCACAGCAGAACAGTCCACACCAGACCCTGACCATAGAGTCGAAATCACAGCAGAACAGACAAATGAAGAACCCCAAGCCCAGAGGCTCTCACCCCCTCTGAGCACCCCCCCTGTCAGCCACCCTGATAGCCCTTTTGACAACCCCCCCACACCCACTGAGGACAAACACAAGACACAGATTGTACTACTTATGGACTCAAATGGGAAATATATAGAAGAAAAAAAACTTTTTCCCAAACACAGTGTGTCTAAACTCTGGCGTCCAAACACCCAGCGTGCCCTCGACCTTCTGTCTGAGGCCAAACTAGGCTCACCCAGCCACATAATAATACACACAGGCACAAACGACCTGAGAGCACTGCAGGAAAGAGTGGCCACAGCACTGAAGAGAGTGATTGAAAAGGCTTCTTCTACTTTCCCCAACGCACAAGTGGTTATCTCCACCCTGCTACCACGAAAAGACTTCCACCCTGCCACAATACAGCGGGTAAATGCAAGTATTTCCCGTGACTGTGCCTCAAAACCAAACGTTTTCCTGGCCCACCACTCCACCCTGGACTTGAACAGCCTCTATGACCAGGTCCACCTCTACAAGGCAGCAGTGCCCACCTTTGCCCGAACTCTAAAGGACATCGCTCTCAAACGTATCCCCAACACTTCACACAGGAGCAACAGATCAATAGACACCCCATCCAGACCAGCGAGACACCCTCCCAGATCTGCAGGACCCCCCCTGGACCTACACATAGAGGACCCACGCCAAGAGGAATTACATCCAGACCACAGTACACCCAGACACATCCACACCCCCACCCCAACCAATCAACACCCCCCCACGTCAACCATGCCCACACCCCATTTAGGCCCACCCAGGTCAGACCTATGCCACTCCTGCCCACCCCATGCACCCCACCCCCGCAAAGAGGGCCTCAACATGGAAGCCACACATACGCCCAGGTAGTGAGCGGGCAAACAGTCCCAACCCCCACTCTCACACTCGCCGAAGCCAATGGCATGTACCAGATGCTCAGCAGGCTCTGCTCACACTTACTGGCCTGAGGCCAAACCACGACCAACAACATTGGACACTCTATGGAACAAAAAGCCTTCACTATATTATCATGGAATATCCAAGGCCTGAGGTCATCTGCCTTTGGCCTAAAGAGCAGAAACCCGGACTTCACCAAAGAAATCGGTAATACAGACATTGTCATCCTGCAAGAAACCTGGTATAGAGGAGACGGACCCACTGGTTGCCCTCTAGGTTACAGAGAGCTGGTAGTCCCATCCACCAAACTACCAGGTGTGAAACAGGGAAGGGACTCAGGGGGTATGCTAATTTGGTATAGAGCAGACCTAACTCACTCCATTAAATTAATCAAAACAGGAACATTTTACATTTGGCTAGAAATTCAAAAGGAAATTATCCTAACAGAGAAAAATGTCCTCCTGTGTGCTACCTATATCCCCCCACTAGAATCCCCATATTTTAATGAAGACAGCTTCTCCATCCTGGAGGGGGAAATCAATCATTTCCAGGCCCAGGGACATGTACTAGTCTGTGGCGACCTAAATGCCAGAACCGGACAAGAACCTGACACCCTAAGCACACAGGGGGACAAACACCTGCCTGGAGGTGACAGCATTCCCTCCCACATATGCCCCCCTAGGCACAACTATGACAACATAACCAACAAAAACGGGTCACAACTCCTGCAGCTCTGTCGCACGCTGGGTATGTACATAGTCAACGGTAGGCTTCGAGGGGACTCCTATGGTAGGTACACCTATAGCTCATCTCTTGGCAGTAGTACTGTAGACTACTTTATCACCGACCTCAACCCAGAGTCTCTCAGAGCGTTCACAGTCAGCCCACTGACACCCCTATCAGACCACAGCAAAATCACAGTCTACTTAAACAGAGCAATAATCAATCATGAGGCATCAAAGCCAAAGGAACTGAGTAACATTAAGAAATGCTATAGATGGAAGGAATGCAGTTTGGAAACCTACCAAAAAACAATTAGGCAACAACAAATTCAATCCCTTTTAGACAATTTCCTGGGTAAAACGTTCCGCTGTAATAGTGAAGGTGTAAACTTGGCAGTAGAAAATCTTAACAGTATATTTGACCTCTCAGCTTCCCTATCAAATCTAAAAATCTCAAATAGAAAACCGAAGAAAATTAACAATAATGACAAATGGTTTGATGAAGAATGCAAAAATCTAAGAAAGAAATTGAGAAACCTGTCCAACCAAAAACATAGAGACCCGGAAAACCTGAGTCTACGCCTTCACTATGGTGAATCACTAAAACAATACAGAAATACACTACGGAAAAAGAAGGAACAGCATGTCAGAAATCAGCTCAATGCAATTGAAGAATCCATAGACTCTAACCACTTCTGGGAAAATTGGAAAACACTAAACAAACAACAACAAGAAGAATTATCTATCCAAAATGGAGATGTATGGGTAAACCACTTCTCCAATCTTTTTGGCTCTATAACAAAGAATAAAGAGCAAAAACATATACATGATCAAATACAGATCTTAGAATCATCTATTAAAGACTACCAGAACCCACTGGATTATCCAATTACATTGAATGAGTTACAGGACAAAATAAAAACCCTCCAACCCAAAAAGGCCTGTGGTGTTGATGGTATCCTCAATGAAATGATCAAATATACAGACAACAAATTCCAATTGGCTATACTAAAACTCTTTAACATCATACTTAGCTCTGGCATCTTCCCCAATATTTGGAACCAAGGACTGATCACCCCAATCCACAAAAGTGGAGACAAATTTGACCCCAATAACTACCGTGGAATATGTGTCAACAGTAACCTTGGGAAAATCCTCTGCATTATTATTAACAGCAGACTCGTACATTTCCTCAATGAAAACAATGTACTGAGCAAATGTCAAATTGGCTTTTTACCAAATTACCGTACAACAGACCATGTATTCACCCTGCACACCCTAATTGACAACCAAACAAACCAAAACAAAGGCAAAGTCTTCTCATGCTTTGTTGATTTCAAAAAAGCCTTCGACTCAATCTGGCATGAGGGTCTGCTATACAAACTGATGGAAAGTGGTGTTGGGGGTAAAACATACGACATTATAAAATCCATGTACACAAACAACAAGTGTGCGGTTAAAATTGGCAAAAAACACACACATTTCTTCACACAGGGTCGTGGGGTTAGACAGGGATGCAGTTTAAGCCCCACCCTCTTCAACATATATATCAACGAATTGGCGCGGGCACTAGAAAAGTCTGCAGCACCCGGCCTCCCCCTGCTAGAATCCGAAGTCAAATGTCTGCTGTTTGCCGATGATCTGGTGCTTCTGTCACCAACCAAGGAGGGCCTACAGCAGCACCTAGATCTTATGCACAGATTCTGTCAGACCTGGGCCCTGACAGTAAATCTCAGTAAGACCAAAATAATGGTGTTCCAAAAAAGGTCCAGTCACCAGGACCACAAATACAAATTCAATCTAGACACTGTTGCCCTAGAGCACACAAAAAACTATACATACCTTGGCCTAAACATCAGCGCCACAGGTAACTTCCACAAAGCTGTGAACGATCTGAGAGACAAGGCAAGAAGGGCATTCTATGCCATCAAAAGAAACATAAATTTCAACATACCAATTAGGATTTGGCTAAAAATACTTGAATCAGTCATAGAGCCCATTGCCCTTTATGGTTGTGAGGTCTGGGGTCCGCTCACCAACCAAGACTTCACAAAATGGGACAAACACCAAATTGAGACTCTGCACGCAGAATTCTGCAAAAATATCCTCCGTGTACAACGTAGAACACCAAATAATGCATGCAGAGCAGAATTAGGCCGATACCCACTAATTATCAAAATCCAGAAAAGAGCCGTTAAATTCTACAACCACCTAAAAGGAAGTGATTCACAAACCTTCCATAACAAAGCCATCACCTACAGAGAGATGAACCTGGAGAAGAGTCCCCTAAGCAAGCTGGTCCTGGGGCTCTGTTCACAAACACAAACACACCCTACAGAGCCCCAGGACAACAGCACAATTAGACCCAACCAAATCATGAGAAAACAAAAAGATAATTACTTGACACATTGGAAAGAATTAACAAAAAAACAGAGCAAACTAGAATGCTATTTGGCCCTAAACAGAGAGTACACAGCGGCAGAATACCTGACCACTGTGACTGACCCAAAATTAAGGAAAGCTTTGACTATGTACAGACTCAGTGAGCATAGCCTTGCTATTGAGAAAGGCCGCCGTAGGCAGACATGGCTCTCAAGAGAAGACAGGCTATGTGCTCACTGCCCACAAAATGAGGTGGAAACTGAGCTGCACTTCCTAACCTCCTGCCCAATGTATGACCATATTAGAGAGACATATTTCCCTCAGATTACACAGATCCACAAAGAATTCGAAAACAAATCCAAATTTGAAAAACTCCCATATCTACTGGGTGAAATTCCACAGTGTGCCATCACAGCAGCAAGATTTGTGACCTGTTGCCACGAGAAAAGGGCAACCAGTGAAGAACACACACCATTGTAAATACAACCCATATTTATGCTTATTTATTTTATCTTGTGTCCTTTAACCATTTGTACATTGTTAAAACACTGTATATATATATATAATATGACATTTGTAATGTCTTTACTGTTTTGAAACCTCTGTATGTGTAATGTTTACTGTTAATTTTTGTTGTTTTTCACTTTATATTTTCACTTTGTATGTTGTCTACCTCACTTGCTTTGGCAATGTTAACACATGTTTCCCATGCCAATAAAGCCCTTGAATTGAATTGAATTGAGAGCGAGAGAGAGAGAGAGAGATGAGAGATGGAGAGAGAGAGAGGCATGGAGAGCGACAAAGAGAAAGGGGAGGACAGCCTACCTGTTTAATTTACACCCCCGCCCCCCGCCCCAAACACACTCATCAGGTGATAGTGTTATTAAGTAGTGTGTATCTGAAACGCTGCTGTCCATCCCCTATTAATTTCTACTGGAGTGTCAGCTTTCACCATTCAATACTCTGGATCCATACCCTGGTGTCGATTATACAAGGTGTCGAGGATCTATGACAACCGCTTCACTGCTGCTGCCGTCCTCTTAAAAGCCCCCGAATGACTGAGTTATTGATTTCATGTGTGAAACCTACACTGTCCACCATTGATGACAATCCCTTTAGTCTGACAACAGCGTGGGGGGGGGGGCAGGGAGCTTATAATGACACATACCCATCAAGACACAAATACAAACAGACATACACCTAAAAAAAATATATGTTTTGCTGTCATCTTTTTGAGAGATGCCATCACCATCTCTTTGTAGAAATATGACAGAAACCAGATGACAGCAGCCTTTAGTAGCACTGACTAACCTCTCATGTCACCTCTCATGTAGGTATTTATACAAACAGACATGAGACAGGCTTTTTACTGGTGAATACGATGACTGTGTCTCTCAGAGAGCAAGGCCTGTTCAACAACCACATGCACAGACGGAAACAAGAAACAACAATGAGTGTGTGTCTGTGTGTGTGAGTGTGCGTCCAAGACAGAGACATACCTGGAGATGAGCCCTGTATCGATCTATCTGTAATTATATTAAACCAAACCACACACTCATCTAGGGATGCATATATTACGGAAGCAGCCTGATCACTAGAAATAGACTTCGATTTCGGACGCTTGAAAATGTCCTGAGAATGTCGATATGCATTCAGAAATTACTTAGACACCTTCCCATTTTCCAAATTGTTGTTACGTTACTGCCTCATTCTAAAATGTATGAGACTCAAAATTGAGTTCATGTGCATCCTGTTTCCATTGATCATCTTTAAAATGTTTCTACAACTTCATTGGAGTCCACCTGTGGTAAATTAAATTGATTGGACATGATTTGGAAAGGCACACACCTGTCTATATAAGGTCCCACCGTTGACAGTGCATGTCAGAGCAAAAACCCAAGCCATGAGGTCGAAGGACTTGTCCGTAGAGCTCCGAGACAGGATTGTGTCGAGACACAGATCTGGGGAAGGGTACCATAACATTTCTGCAGCATTAAAGGTCCCCAAGAAGACAGTAGCCTCCACCATTTTTAAATGGAAGAAGTTTGGAACTGCCAAGACACTTCCTAGAGCTAGCTGCCTGGCCAAACTGAGCAATCGGGGGAGAAGGCCCCAGTCAGGGAGGTAACCAAGAACTGGGAGACTTGTCAGGACAAAGGGAAAGATGAACAGAGCAAAATACAGAGAGATCCTTGATGAAAACCTGCTCCAGAGCGATCAAGATCTCAGACATGGGTGAAGGTTCACCTTTCAACAGGACACCGACCCTAAGCACAGAGCCAAGTCAATGCAGAAGTGGCTTCGGGACAAGTCTCTGAATGTCATTGAGTGGCCCAGCCAGGGTCTGGACTTGAACCCCCGATCTAAAATCTCTGGAGAGACCTGAAAATAGCTGTGCAGCAATCCCCATCCAACCTGACAGAGCTTGAGAGGATCTGCAGGGAAGAATGGGAGGAACTCCCCAAATACAGAATTTAAATGTGCGAAGCTTGTGGTGTCATACCAAAGAAGACTCGAGGCTGTAATCGCTGCCAAAGGTGCTTCAACAAAGTACTGAGTAAAGGGTCTGAATAATTATGTTTTATGTACAATCAGCAAACCTGTTTTTGCTTAGTTCTTATGGACTAAAGGTCAATGGGATTCAGACCCATTGACCTTTTCCACATTTTGTTATGTTAAAGCCTTGTGTTCAGAATGATGGGAATATTCTTTTTAAAATCAATTTTAGAATAAGGCTTTATTAACATAACAAAATGTGGAAAAGGTCAATGGGTCTGAATCCTTTCCGAATGTACTGTATGACTTCCTCGGCAAACAAATAAAAAATAAAAAAAACTATTTCCAAGTACTGGGAGCAAACTTGTGGTGCTCAGAGCCAAAGAACACTGCCCAGCCCCTACGGCAGTTCAAACACTCAGAGTTAACGCCTAAACTGTTAGTCTTTCAGTTGTTTCTGTTTATAACCCATTAACCGTGCAGAATTAACCCTGTAACCGTGCAGAATTAACCCTGTAACCATGCAGAATTAACCCTGTAACCATGCAGAATTAACCCTGTAACCATGCAGAATTAACCCTGTAACCATGCAGAATTAACCCTGTAACCATGCAGAATTAACTCTGTAACCATGCAGAATTAACCCTGTAACCATGCAGAATTAACCCTGTAACCATGCAGAATTAACCCTGTAACCATGCAGAATTTACCCTGTAACCATGCAGAATTAACCCTGTAACCATGCAGAATTTACCCTGTAACCGTGGAGAATTAACCCTGTAACCATGCAGAATTAACCCTGTAACCATGCAGAATTAACCCTGTAACCATGCAGAATTAACCCTGTAACCATGCAGAATTAACCCTGTAACCATGCAGAATTTACCCTGTAACCATGCAGAATTAACCCTGTAACCATGCAGAATTTACCCTGTAACCGTGGAGAATTAACCCTGTAACCATGCAGAATTAACCCTGTAACCATGCAGAATTAACCCTGTAACCATGCAGAATTAACCCTGTAACCATGCAGAATTAACCCTGTAACCATGCAGAATTAACCCTGTAACCATGCAGAATTTACCCTGTAACCGTGGAGAATTAACCCTGTAACCATGCAGAATTAACCCTGTAACCATGCAGAATTAACCCTGTAACCATGCAGAATTAACCCTGTAACCGTGGAGAATTAACCCTGTAACCATGCAGAATTAACCCTGTAACCGTGGAGAATTAACCCTGTAACCATGCAGAATTAACCCTGTAACCATGCAGAATGAAGTCATCAAAAATACATGTTTAATACATAATACATCTAATTTCGAATGGAAATTATGAGATCTTGTTTTACGGTAGGTCCCAAGGGATTGTGTGTGTGTGTGTGTGTGTGTGTGTGTGTGTGTATATGAGTGTCTGCGTGTGTGTACGTGTGTGTATGAGTGTCTGCGTGTGTGTGGGTGTGTGTTTGTGCAAAAACAAAAATTGTGATCGAACACGTGACCGTCAGAGTCGTAGCTCGCAGCTAAATCAGTTTCCACCCATCCCTATCCACAACGCAGAAACAAACCGCAACCCTAATTGATGGTAAGAACGCTCACAGTTGCCCCCTAGTGGACAATTTGAAAGTAATCTCCCGTCATCCTGGGTACCAGGACGGACGTCGAATTTTGCCTCAGATCTTGAGAGAGACTAAGTATCGAGTGTCTACTAGCAGGGGAAAGGAAGGAGACAATTGATGGTGCGCATGTCAATAAGAGTGGCGAGAGCTGGATTGATCTGCAGTATTAATTGGGTCAACAGGATTGATCTGCGGTATTAATTGGGTCAACAGGATTGATCTGTTGTATTAATTGGGTGAACAGGATTGATCTGCGGTATTAATTGGGTCAACAGGATTGATCTGCAGTATTAATTGGGTCAACAGGATTGATCTGCAGTATTAATTGGGTCAACAAGATTGATCTGCAGTATTAATTGGGTCAACAGGATTGATCTGCAGTATTAATTGGGTCAACAGGATTGATCTGCAGTATTAATTGGGTCAACAGGATTGATCTGCATTATTAATTGGGTCAACAGGATTGATCTACAGAATTAATTGGGTCAACAGGATTGCCTATTTACAGTCCAGGACGCCTTAATCATCCTTTTAGCTGAGATAGACTCAGAGAAACACACACACACACACACATACACACACACACACACACACACACACACACACACACACACGCCACATGTCCTCGTGCTCACATACACACACAGATAGTCTCACACACCTAATTAGAACACAGATAAATATTTAGGAAGATGAAGCGTAAGGTGGAGTGAAAATGTCAGTGTTGGCAGTCCCAGTGTCTATAAACTACCAGTGTTGTGTTGGCGGTCCCAGTGTCTATAAACTACCAGTGTTGTGTTGGCGGTCCCAGTGTCTATAAACTACCAGTGTTGTGTTGGCGGTCCCAGTGTCTATAAACTACCAGTGTTTCATTCAGTCCCAGTGTCTATAAACTACCAGTGTTGTGTTGGCGGTCCCAGTGTCTATAAACTGCCAGTGTTGTGTTGGCGGTCCCAGTGTCTATAAACTACCAGTGTTGTGTTGGCGGTCCCAGTGTCTATAAACTACCAGTGTTGTGTTGGCGGTCCCACTGTCTATAAACTACCAGTGTTGTGTTGGCGGTCCCAGTGTCTATAAACTACCAGTGTTGTGTTGGCGGTCCCAGAGTCTACAAACTACCAGTGTTGTGTTGGCGGTCCCAGTGTCTATAAACTACCAGTGTTGTGTTGGCGGTCCCAGTGTCTATAAACTACCAGTGTTGTGTTGGCGGTCCCAGTGTCTATAAACTACCAGTGTTTCATTCAGTCCCAGAGTCTATAAACAACCAGTGTTGTGTTGGCGGTCCCAGTGTCTATAAACTACCAGTGTTTCATTCAGTCCCAGAGTCTATAAACTACCAGTGTTGTGTTGGCGGTCCCAGTGTCTATATACTACCAGTGTTGTGTTGGCGGTCCCAGTGTCTATATACTACCAGTGTTGTGTTGGCGGTCCCAGTGTCTATATACTACCAGTGTTGTGTTGGCGGTCCCAGAGTCTATAAACTACCAGTGTTGTGTTGGCGGTCCCAGTGTCTATAAACTACCAGTGTTGTGTTGGCGGTCCCAGTGTCTATAAACTACCAGTGTTGTGTTGGCGGTCCCAGTGTCTATAAACTACCAGTGTTGTGTTGGCGGTCCCAATGTCTATAAACTACCAGTGTTTCATTCAGTCCCAGTGTCTATAAACTACCAGTGTTGTGTTGGCGGTCCCACTGTCTATAAACTACCAGTGTTGTGTTGGCGGTCCCAGTGTCTATAAACTACCAGTGTTGTGTTGGCGGTCCCAGTGTCTATAAACTACCAATGTTTCATTCAGTCCCAGTGTCTATAAACTACCAGTGTTGTGTTGGCGGTCCCAGTGTCTATAAACTACCAGTGTTGTGTTGGCGGTCCCAGTGTCTATATACTACCAGTGTTGTGTTGGCGGTCCCAGAGTCTATAAACTACCAGTGTTGTGTTGGCGGTCCCAGTGTCTATAAACTACCAGTGTTGTGTTGGCGGTCCCAGTGTCTATAAACTACCAGTGTTGTGTTGGCGGTCCCAGTGTCTATAAACTACCAGTGTTGTGTTGGCGGTCCCAGTGTCTATAAACTACCAGTGTTGTGTTGGCGGTCCCAGTGTCTATAAACTACCAGTGTTGTGTTGGCGGTCCCAGTGTCTATAAACTACCAGTGTTGTGTTGGCGGTCCCAGTGTCTATAAACTACCAGTGTTTCATTCAGTCCCAGTGTCTATAAACTACCAGTGTTGTGTTGGCGGTCCCAGAGTCTATAAACTACCAGTGTTGTGTTGGCGGTCCCAGTGTCTATAAACTACCAGTGTTGTGTTGGCGGTCCCAGTGTCTATAAACTACCAGTGTTGTGTTGGCGGTCCCAATGTCTATAAACTACCAGTGTTTCATTCAGTCCCAGTGTCTATAAACTACCAGTGTTGTGTTGGCGGTCCCACTGTCTATAAACTACCAGTGTTGTGTTGGCGGTCCCAGTGTCTATAAACTACCAGTGTTGTGTTGGCGGTCCCAGTGTCTATAAACTACCAGTGTTTCATTCAGTCCCAGAGTCTATAAACAACCAGTGTTGTGTTGGCGGTCCCAGTGTCTATAAACTACCAGTGTTTCATTCAGTCCCAGTGTCTATAAACTGCCAGTGTTGTGTTGGCGGTCCCAGTGTCTATAAACTACCAGTGTTTCATTCAGTCCCAGTGTCTATAAACTGCCAGTGTTGTGTTGGCGGTCCCAGTGTCTATAAACTACCAGTGTTTCATTCAGTCCCAGTGTCTATAAACTACCAGTGTTTCATTCAGTCCCAGAGTCTATAAACTACCAGTGTTGTGATGGCGGTCCCAGTGTCTATATACTACCAGTGTTGTGTTGGCGGTCCCACTGTCTATAAACTACCAGTGTTGTGTTGGCGGTCCCAGTGTCTATAAACTACCAGTGTTGTGTTGGCGGTCCCACTGTCTATAAACTACCAGTGTTGTGTTGGCGGTCCCAGTGTCTATAAACTACCAGTGTTGTGTTGGCGGTCCCAGTGTCTATAAACTACCAGTGTTTCATTCAGTCCCAGAGTCTATAAACAACCAGTGTTGTGTTGGCGGTCCCAGTGTCTATATACTACCAGTGTTGTGTTGGCGGTCCCAGTGTCTATATACTACCAGTGTTGTGTTGGCGGTCCCAGTGTCTATAAACTACCAGTGTTTCATTCAGTCCCAGTGTCTATAAACTACCAGTGTTTCATTCAGTCCCAGAGTCTATAAACAACCAGTGTTGTGTTGGCGGTCCCAGTGTCTATAAACTACCAGTGTTTCATTCAGTCCCAGAGTCTATAAACAACCAGTGTTGTGTTGGCGGTCCCAGTGTCTATAAACTACCAGTGTTTCATTCAGTCCCAGAGTCTATAAACTACCAGTGTTTCATTCAGTCCCAGAGTCTATAAACTACCAGTGTTGTGTTGGTGGTCCCAGAGTCTACAAACTACCAGTGTTGTGTTGGCGGTCCCAGAGTCTATAAACTACCAGTGTTGTGTTGGCGGTCCCAGAGTCTATAAACTACCAGTGTTGTGTTGGCAGTCCCAGAGTCTATAAACTACCAGTGTTGTGTTGGCGGTCCCAGAGTCTATAAACTACCAGTGTTGTGTTGGCGGTCCCAGAGTCTATAAACTACCAGTGTTGTGTTGGCGGTCACAGAGTCTATAAACTACCAGTGTTGTGTTGGCGGTCCCAGAGTCTATAAACTACCAGTGTTGTGTTGGCGGTCCCAGAGTCTACAAACTACCAGTGTTGTGTTGGCGGTCCCAGTGTCTATATACTACCAGTGTTGTGTTGGCGGTCCCAGTGTCTATGAACTCAGATGCATTTGGGACTCACTTCCCCTCTGACTCACTCTCAGAGGGGAAGAAGTTTCTCAGTAATTCATCCCAAATGGCATCCTATTCCCTATGTAGTGCGCTAGTTTGACCAGAGCCCTACACTGGTAGGTAATGCACTATATAGGGAATAGGGCGCTACATTTGAGACACACACTCAGTACTGCAGGCTATTAACACACATGTTTATTTATTATCTATAATGGGTTCCTGTAACATAATCTCCAGGGAGCCAGGAAAGAGTCATTTCAGCAGCTTTTCATCTTTACTTCAGGCTCTGTATGTGTGGCGTGGGGGTGTGGTTGTGTGGTGTGGGGGGTGTGGGTGTGTGGTGTGGGGGGTGTGGGTGTGTGGCATGGGGGGATGTGGGTGTGTGGCGTGGGGGGTGTGGGTGTGTAGCGTGGGGGATGTGGGTGTGTGGCGTGGGGGGATGTGGGTGTGTGGCGTGGGGGGGGGGGTGTGGCGTGGGGGGGTGGGTGTGTGGCGTGGGGGTGGGGGTGTGTGGCGTGGGGGGTGTGGGTGTGTGCCGTGGGGGATTTGGTTGTGTGGCGTTTGGGGGGGGGGGTGTGGGTGTGTGGCGTAGGGGATGTGGGTGTGTGGCGTGGGGCGATGTGGGTGTGTGGCGTGGGGGGGGGTGGGTGTGTGGCGTGGGGTGTGTGTGGGTGTGTGGCGTAGGGGGGTGTGGGTGTGGGTGTGTGGTGTGGGGGGTGTGGGTGTGTGGCGTGGGTGTGGGGGGTGGGGGGTGTGGGTGTGTGGCATGGGGGATGTGTGTGTGTGGCGTTTGGGGATGTGGGTGTGTGGTGTGGGGGGATGTGGGAGTGTGGTGTGGGGAGGGGGGGTGGGTGTGTGGCATTGGGGGGGATGGGTGTGTGGCGTGGGGGGGTGTGGGTGTGTGGCGTGGGGGGTGTGTGGGTGTGTGGCGTAGGGGCGTGTGGGTGTGTGGTGCGGGGGGTGTGGGTGTGTGGCGTGGGGGGAGTGTGGGAGTGTGGCGTGGGGGGTGTGGGTGTGTGGCGTGGGGGGGTGTGGGTGTGTGGCGTGGGGGGATGTGGGTGTGTATCATGGGGGGTGTGGATGTGTGGTGTGGGGGGGGTGTGGGTGTGTGGCGTGGGGGGCATGTGGGTGTGTGGCGTGGAATGAGTGTGGGTGTGTGACGTGGGATGAGTGGATTTCAGCAGCTTTTCATCTTTACTTCAGGCTCTGTATGTGTGGCGTGGGGGTGTGGTTGTGTGGTGTGGGGGGTGTGGGTGTGTGGTGTGGGGGGTGTGGGTGTGTGGCATGGGGGGATGTGGGTGTGTGGCGTGGGGGGTGTGGGTGTGTAGCGTGGGGGATGTGGGTGTGTGGCGTGGGGGGATGTGGGTGTGTGGCGTGGGGGGGGGGGTGTGGCGTGGGGGGGTGGGTGTGTGGCGTGGGGGTGGGGGTGTGTGGCGTGGGGGGTGTGGGTGTGTGCCGTGGGGGATTTGGTTGTGTGGCGTTTGGGGGGGGGGGTGTGGGTGTGTGGCGTAGGGGATGTGGGTGTGTGGCGTGGGGCGATGTGGGTGTGTGGCGTGGGGGGGGGTGGGTGTGTGGCGTGGGGTGTGTGTGGGTGTGTGGCGTAGGGGGGTGTGGGTGTGGGTGTGTGGTGTGGGGGGTGTGGGTGTGTGGCGTGGGTGTGGGGGGTGGGGGGTGTGGGTGTGTGGCATGGGGGATGTGTGTGTGTGGCGTTTGGGGATGTGGGTGTGTGGTGTGGGGGGATGTGGGAGTGTGGTGTGGGGAGGGGGGGTGGGTGTGTGGCATTGGGGGGGATGGGTGTGTGGCGTGGGGGGGTGTGGGTGTGTGGCGTGGGGGGTGTGTGGGTGTGTGGCGTAGGGGCGTGTGGGTGTGTGGTGCGGGGGGTGTGGGTGTGTGGCGTGGGGGGAGTGTGGGAGTGTGGCGTGGGGGGTGTGGGTGTGTGGCGTGGGGGGGTGTGGGTGTGTGGCGTGGGGGGATGTGGGTGTGTATCATGGGGGGTGTGGATGTGTGGTGTGGGGGGGGTGTGGGTGTGTGGCGTGGGGGGCATGTGGGTGTGTGGCGTGGAATGAGTGTGGGTGTGTGACGTGGGATGAGTGGATGTTGTGTGGGGGGATGTGGGTGTGTGGCGTGGGATGAGTGTGGCGTCGGGGGATTGTGAGTGTGTGGCGTGGTGGGATTGTGGGTGTGTGGCGTGTGGGGATTGTGGGTGTGTGGTGTGGGGGGATGTGGGTGTGTGGCGTGGGGGGATGTGGGTGTGTGACGTGTGGGGGGATGTGGGTGTGTGGCGTGGGGGGATGTGGGTGTGTGGCGTGGGGGGATGTGGGTGTGTGGCGTGGGGGGGGGTGTGGGTGTGTGGCGTGGGGGGGATGTGGGTGTGTAGCGTGGATGTGTGGCGATGTGGGTGTGGGGCGTGGGTGTGGCATTGAGGGATGTGTGTGGCGTGGGGGGATGTGGGTGTGTGTAGATGGTGCTGAACCTGATGGACAGGATCAATGCTATACTATGCACAGAAACAACCTACTAGTAGTGATAGGATCTCTCAGCTCGGGCCCTATTTACCTCCTGTATCTCTCTTTTCTCAATCTCACGTCTCTCTCTCTCTCTCTCTCTCTCTCTCTCTCTCTCTCTCTCTCTCTCTCTCTCTCTCTCTCTCTCTCTCTCTCTCTCTCTCTCTCTCTCTCTCTCTCTCTCTCTCTCTCTCTCTCTCTCTCTCTCTCTCTCTCTCTCTCTCTCTCTCTCTCTCTCTCTCTCTCTCTCTCTCTCTCTCTCTCTCTCTCTCTCTCTCTCTCTCTCTCTCTCTCTCTCTCTCTCTCTCTCTCTCTCTCTCTCTCTCATCACTTCTCCTACTCAATCTCGCAGAGGCAGAACTAAAAGCCTCATCCCCTATAGAACCACTACCAATACCCGGAACATACAAATCTGCATTCTTGCAAATCAATGCAGTGCCACATTTAGTAGCAAGTAAGTGGATTAATGTGCATGTTGATCCTGGGCGGGCAGACACATATTCAGGGCCGGAATGAGCTTCCTGTTTAAACCAGGAAAACCAGAGGTGACTCATCAAGATTAATGCCAGCTACAATTTTTAAAATGTTTTATTTCGACTTTATTTAACCAGGTAGGCTAGTTGAGAACAAGTTCTCATTTACAACTGCAACCTGGCCAAGATAACGCTGTGCAACACGAACAACAACACAGAGTTACTCATGGAATAAACAAACATACTGTCAATTACACAATAGGAAAAAAAAGTATATATACAGTGTGTGCCAAATGAGGTAAGCTAAGGCAGGTAAGGCAATAAATAGGCCATAGTGGCGAAATAATTACTATTTAGCAATTAAACACTGGAGTGATAGCTGTGCAGAAGATGAATGTGAAGTTTACATACACTTAGGTTGTAGTCATTAAAACAAATGTCTTGTAAACAAACTATAGTTTCGGCAAGTCGGTTACGACATTTACTTTGTGAATGACACAAGTCATTTTTCAAACTATTGTTTACAGACAGATTATTTCACTTATAATTCATTGGGTCACAATTCCAGTGGTTCAGAAGTTTACATGCACTAAGTTGACTGTGCCTTTAAACAGGTTGGAAAATTCCAGAAAACTATGTCATGGCTTTAGAAGCGTCTGATAGGCTAATTGACATCGTTTGAGTCAATTGGAGGGGTACCTCTGGACGTATTTCAAGGCCTACCTTCAAACTCAGTGCCTCTTTGCTTGACATCATGTGAAAATGAAAAGAAATCAGCCAAGACCTTGGAAGAAAAATGTAGTTCTCCACAAGTCTGGTTCATCCTTGGGAGCAATTTCCAAACGCCTGAAGGTACCAAGTTCATCTGTACCATCAATAGTTTGCAAGTATAAACACCATGGGACCACGCAGCCGTCATACCGCTCAGGAAGTAGACGCATTCTTTCTCCTAGAGATGAACATACTTTGGTGTGAAAAGTGAAAATCAATCCCAGAACAACAGCAAAGGACCTTGTGAAGATGCTGGAGGAAACAGGTACAAAAGCATCTATATCCCAGTAAAACAAGTCCTATACAAACATAACCTGAAAGGCTGCTCAGCAAGGAAGAAGCCACTGCTCCAAAACCGCCATAAAAAAGCCATACCATGGTTTGCAACTGCACATGGGGACAAAGATCGTACTTTTTAGAGAAATGTCCTCTGGTCTGATGAAACAAAAATAGAACTCTTTGGCCATAATGACCACCAACATGATGCTGCCTCCCCCGTGCTTCACGGTTGGGATAGTGTTCTTTGGCTTGCAAGCCTCCCCCTTTTTCCTCCAAACATAAGGGGGAGGCTTGCAAGCCAAAGAACACTATCCCAACCGTGAAGCACGGGGGTGGCAGCATCATGTTATGGGGGTGCTTTGCTGCAGGAGGGGCTGGTACATTTATGTAGATTTATTGAAGCAACATCTCAAGACATCAGTCAGGAAGTTAAAGCTTGGTCGCAAATGGGTCTTCCAAATGGACAATGACCCCAAGCCATACTTCCAAAGTCAAGGTATTGGAGTGGCCATCACAAAGTCCTGACCTCAAACCTATAGAAAATGTCTGGGCAGAACTGAAAAAGCGTGTGGGAGCAAGGATGACTCCAAACCTGACTCAGTTACACCAGCTCTGTCAGGAGGAATGGACCAAATTCTCCCAACTTATTGTGGGAAGCTTGTAAAATACTACCTGAAAAGTTTGACCCAAGTCATACAATTTAAAGGCACTGCTACCAAATGCTAATTGGGTGTATGTAAACTTCTGACCCACTGGGAATGTGATGCTAGAAATAAAAGCTGAAATAAATCATTCTCTCTTCTATTATTCTGACATTTCACATTCTTAAAATAAAGTGTTGACCCTAACTGACCTAAAACAAGGAGGTTTTACTAGGATTAAATATCAGGAATGGTGAAAAACTGAGTTCAAATGTATTTGGCTAAGGTGTATGTAAACTTCCGATTTCAACTGTACACATACGTCCCAAATGGCATCCTATTCCCATAAGGCTCTAGTCAAAAGAAGTGCACTAAATAGAGAATATGATGCCCTTTGGGATATGGCCTATGTGTGAGCTTTGTCTGCTACATGGATGTCTACATTATGTGTGACTGCTGTTTCTGAGTCACAATCACTCTGAGTTGGTTTCATAATAGTTACCATGGATTACATCGACTTCAAATGTTTTTTTTTCTCTCCTTTTCTCAGAGGTCTAGAGTGTGGAGGCAAAACTAAAACGATCAAGAACATACTAAAAAGAAGTGGGAAAAAATCTATAAAACCAAACCTGACAAACGAACTTGGAGAGTGAAAAATTGTTTAAGTAAGTGTAGAGTTTACAACATACAATCCTGCTTAATAACACACGCTCCTGCTTCATGCCACACACTTTATACCACACACTGTATACCACACACTGTATACCACACACTTTATACCACACACTGTATACCACACGCTTTATACCACACACTTTATACCACATACTGTATACCACACGCGTTATACCACATACTGTATACCACACACTGTATACCGCACACTTTATACCACACACTGTATACCACACACTGTATACCACCCACTTTATACCACACACTGTATACCACACGCTTTATACCACACACTTTATACCACACACTGTATACCACACACTGTATACCACGCACTTTATACCACACACTGTATACCACACGCTTTATACCACATACTGTATACCACACACTTTATACCACATACTGTATACCACACACTTTATACTACACACTTTATACCACAAACTTTATACCACACACTTTATACCAAACACTGTATACCACACACTTTATACCGCACGGTCATGTTTTATACCACACACTGTATACCACACACTTATTACCACACGCTTTATACCACACACTCCTGCTTTATACCACACACTTTATACCACACACTCCTGCTTTATACCACACACTTTATACCAAACACTCCTGCTTTAAACCACACGCGTATACCACACACTCCTGCTTTGTACCACATGCTTTATACCAGACACTTTATACCACACACTTTATACCACACACTCCTGCTTTATACCACACACTCATGCTTTATACCACACACTCCTGCTTTATACCACACACTCCTGCTTTGTACCGCACGCTTTATACCACACACTTTATACCACACACTTTATACCACACACTCCTAGATTTATACCACACACTCCTGCTTTATACCACACACTTTATACCACACGCTTTATACCACACACTTTATACCACACACTCCTGCTTTATACCACACACTCCTGCTTTATACCACACACTCCTGCTTTGTACCACAAGCTTTATACCACACACTCCCGCTTTATACCACACACTCCTGCATTATACCACACACTGTATACCACACACTTTATACCACACGCTCCTGCTTATACCACACGCTCCTGCTTTATACCACACACTCCTGCTTTATACCACACACTCATGCTTTATACCACACGCTCCTGCTTTATACCACACACTCCTGCTTTATACCACACACTCCTGCTTTATACCACACACTGTATACCACACACTTTATACCACACGCTCCTGCTTATAACACACGCTCCTGCTTTATACCACAAGCTCCTGCGTTATACCACACGCTCCTGCTTTATACCACACACTCCTGCTTTATACCACACTCTCCTGTTTTATACCATATGCTCCGGCTTTATACCACACACTCCTGCTTTATACCACACACTCCTGCTTTATACCACACGCTCCTGCTTTATACCACACGCTCCTGCTTTATACCACACGCTCCTGCGTTATACCACACGCTCCTGCTTTATACCACACACTCCTGCTTTATACCACAAGCTCCTGTTTTATACCATATGCTCCTGCTTTATACCACACACTCCTGCTTTATACCACACACTCCTGCTTTATACCACACTCTCCTGTTTTATACCACACAATGTATACCACACACTTTATACCACACACTGTATACCACACACTGTATACCACACACTTTATACCAAACGGTCATGCTTTATACCACACACTGTATACCACACACTTATTACCACATGCTTCATACCACACACTCCTGCTTTATACCACACGCTTTATACCACACACTCCTGCTTTATACCACACGCTTTATACCACACACTCTTGCTTTTTACCACACGCTTTATACCACACGCTTTATACCACACACATTATACCACACAATGTATACCACACACTCCTGCTTTATACCACACACTCCTGCTGTATACCACATGCTTTACACCACACACTCCTGCTTTATACCACACACTCCTGCTTTATACCACACACTCCTGCTTTATACCACACACTGTATACCACACACTTTATACCACACGCTCCTGCTTATATCACACACTCCTGCTTTATACCACACACTCCTGCTTTATACCACACGCTTTATACCACACGCTTTATACCACACACTCCTGCTTTATACCACACACTCCTGCTTTATACCACACGCTTTATACCACACACTTTATACCACACACTCCTGCTTTATACCACACACTCCTGCTTTATACCACACGCTCCTGCTTTATACCACACACTCCTGCTTTATACCACACACTCCTGCTTTATACCACACACTCCTGCTTTATACCACACACTCCTGCTTTATACCACATACTCCTGCTTTATACCAAACACTGTATACCACACACTTTATACCACACGCTCCTGCTTATACCACACGCTCCTGCTTTATACCACACGCTTTATACCACACATTTCTGCTTTATCCCACACGCTCCTACTTTATACCACACACTGTATACCACACGCTCCTGCTTTATACCACACGCTCCTGCTTTATACCACACACTTTATACCACACACTGTATACCACACGCTCCTGCTTTATACCACACGCTCCTGCTTTATACCACACACTTTATACCACACACTTTATACCACACGCACCTGCTTTATACCACACGCAACTTCTTTATACCACACACTGTATACAACACACTTTATACCACACGCTCCCTCTTTATACCACACACTGTATACCACACACTTTATACCACAAGCTCCTGCTTTTTACCACACGCTTTATACCACACACTCCTGCTTTATACCACACGCTTTATACCACACACTCCTGCTTTATACCACACGCTCCTGCTTTATACCACACGCTCCTGCTTTATACCACACACTGTATACCACACACTTTATACCACAAGCTCCTGCTTTATACCACACACTGTATACCACACACTTTATACCACAAGCTCCTGCTTTATACCACACACTCCTGCTTTATACCACACACTGTATACCACACACTTTATACCACACGCTCCTGCTTATACCACACACTCCTGCTTTATACCACACACTCCTGCTTTATACCACACGCTTTATACCACACGCTTTATACCACACACTCCTGCTTTATACCACACACTCCTGCTTTATACCACACGCTTTATACCACACGCTTTATACCATAATAGTTACCATGGATTACATCGACTTCAAATGTTTTTTTTTCTCTCCTTTTCTCAGAGGTCTAGAGTGTGGAGGCAAAACTAAAACGATCAAGAACATACTAAAAAGAAGTGGGAAAAAATCTATAAAACCAAACCTGACAAACGAACTTGGAGAGTGAAAAATTGTTTAAGTAAGTGTAGAGTTTACAACATACAATCCTGCTTAATAACACACGCTCCTGCTTCATGCCACACACTTTATACCACACACTGTATACCACACACTGTATACCACACACTTTATACCACACACTGTATACCACACGCTTTATACCACACACTTTATACCACATACTGTATACCACACGCGTTATACCACATACTGTATACCACACACTGTATACCGCACACTTTATACCACACACTGTATACCACACACTGTATACCACCCACTTTATACCACACACTGTATACCACACGCTTTATACCACACACTTTATACCACACACTGTATACCACACACTGTATACCACACACTGTATACCACGCACTTTATACCACACACTGTATACCACACGCTTTATACCACATACTGTATACCACACACTTTATACCACATACTGTATACCACACACTTTATACTACACACTTTATACCACAAACTTTATACCACACACTTTATACCAAACACTGTATACCACACACTTTATACCGCACGGTCATGCTTTATACCACACACTGTATACCACACACTTATTACCACACGCTTTATACCACACACTCCTGCTTTATACCACACACTTTATACCACACACTCCTGCTTTATACCACACACTTTATACAAAACACTCCTGCTTTAAACCACACGCGTATACCACACACTCCTGCTTTGTACCACATGCTTTATACCAGACACTTTATACCACACACTTTATACCACACACTCCTGCTTTATACCACACACTCATGCTTTATACCACACACTCCTGCTTTATACCACACACTCCTGCTTTGTACCGCACGCTTTATACCACACACTTTATACCACACACTTTATACCACACACTCCTAGATTTATACCACACACTCCTGCTTTATACCACACACTTTATACCACACGCTTTATACCACACACTTTATACCACACACTCCTGCTTTATACCACACACTCCTGCTTTATACCACACACTCCTGCTTTGTACCACAAGCTTTATACCACACACTCCCGCTTTATACCACACACTCCTGCATTATACCACACACTGTATACTACACACTTTATACCACACGCTCCTGCTTATACCACACGCTCCTGCTTTATACCACACACTCCTGCTTTATACCACACACTCATGCTTTATACCACACGCTCCTGCTTTATACCACACACTCCTGCTTTATACCACACACTCCTGCTTTATACCACACACTGTATACCACACACTTTATACCACACGCTCCTGCTTATAACACACGCTCCTGCTTTATACCACAAGCTCCTGCGTTATACCACACGCTCCTGCTTTATACCACACACTCCTGCTTTATACCACACTCTCCTGTTTTATACCATATGCTCCGGCTTTATACCACACACTCCTGCTTTATACCACACACTCCTGCTTTATACCACACGCTCCTGCTTTATACCACACGCTCCTGCTTTATACCACACGCTCCTGCGTTATACCACACGCTCCTGCTTTATACCACACACTCCTGCTTTATACCACAAGCTCCTGTTTTATACCATATGCTCCTGCTTTATACCACACACTCCTGCTTTATACCACACACTCCTGCTTTATACCACACTCTCCTGTTTTATACCACACAATGTATACCACACACTTTATACCACACACTGTATACCACACACTGTATACCACACACTTTATACCAAACGGTCATGCTTTATACCACACACTGTATACCACACACTTATTACCACACGCTTCATACCACACACTCCTGCTTTATACCACACGCTTTATACCACACACTCCTGCTTTATACCACACGCTTTATACCACACACTCTTGCTTTTTACCACACGCTTTATACCACACGCTTTATACCACACACATTATACCACACAATGTATACCACACACTCCTGCTTTATACCACACACTCCTGCTGTATACCACATGCTTTACACCACACACTCCTGCTTTATACCACACACTCCTGCTTTATACCACACACTCCTGCTTTATACCACACACTGTATACCACACACTTTATACCACACGCTCCTGCTTATATCACACACTCCTGCTTTATACCACACACTCCTGCTTTATACCACACGCTTTATACCACACGCTTTATACCACACACTCCTGCTTTATACCACACACTCCTGCTTTATACCACACGCTTTATACCAAACGCTTTATACCACACACTTTATACCACACACTCCTGCTTTATACCACACACTCCTGCTTTATACCACACGCTCCTGCTTTATACCACACACTCCTGCTTTATACCACACACTCCTGCTTTATACCACACACTCCTGCTTTATACCACACACTCCTGCTTTATACCACATACTCCTGCTTTATACCAAACACTGTATACCACACACTTTATACCACACGCTCCTGCTTATACCACACGCTCCTGCTTTATACCACACGCTTTATACCACACATTTCTGCTTTATCCCACACGCTCCTACTTTATACCACACACTGTATACCACACGCTCCTGCTTTATACCACACGCTCCTGCTTTATACCACACACTTTATACCACACACTGTATACCACACGCTCCTGCTTTATACCACACGCTCCTGCTTTATACCACACACTTTATACCACACACTTTATACCACACGCACCTGCTTTATACCACACGCAACTTCTTTATACCACACACTGTATACAACACACTTTATACCACACGCTCCCTCTTTATACCACACACTGTATACCACACACTTTATACCACAAGCTCCTGCTTTTTACCACACGCTTTATACCACACACTCCTGCTTTATACCACACGCTTTATACCACACACTCCTGCTTTATACCACACGCTCCTGCTTTATACCACACGCTCCTGCTTTATACCACACACTGTATACCACACACTTTATACCACAAGCTCCCTCTTTATACCACACACTGTATACCACACACTTTATACCACAAGCTCCTGCTTTATACCACACACTCCTGCTTTATACCACACACTGTATACCACACACTTTATACCACACGCTCCTGCTTATACCACACACTCCTGCTTTATACCACACACTCCTGCTTTATACCACACGCTTTATACCACACGCTTTATACCACACACTCCTGCTTTATACCACACACTCCTGCTTTATACCACACGCTTTATACCACACGCTTTATACCACACACTCCTGCTTTATACCACACGCTCCTGCTTTACACCACACACTCCTGCTTTATACCACACACTCCTGCTTTATACCACACACTGTATACCACACACTTTATACCACACGCTCCTGCTTATACCACACACTCCTGCTTTATACCACACACTCCTGCTTTATACCACACGCTTTATACCACACGCTTTATACCACACACTCCTGCTTTATACCACACACTCCTGCTTTATACCACACGCTTTATACCACACGCTTCATACCACACACTTTATACCACACACTCCTGCTTTACACCACACACTCCTGCTTTATACCACACGCTCCTGCTTTATACCACACACTCCTGCTTTATACCACACACTCCTGCTTTATACCACACACTCCTGCTTTATACCACACACTCCTGCTTTATACCACATACTCCTGCTTTATACCAAACACTGTATACCACACACTTTATACCACACGCTCCTGCTTATACCACACGCTCCTGCTTTATACCACACGCTTTATACCACACATTTCTGCTTTATCCCACACGCTCCTACTTTATACCACACACTGTATACCACACGCTCCTGCTTTATACCACACGCTCCTGCTTTATACCACACACTTTATACCACACACTGTATACCACACGCTCCTGCTTTATACCACACGCTCCTGCTTTATACCACACACTTTATACCACACACTTTATACCACACGCACCTGCTTTATACCACACGCAACTTCTTTATACCACACACTGTATACAACACACTTTATACCACACGCTCCCTCTTTATACCACACACTGTATACCACACACTTTATACCACAAGCTCCTGCTTTTTACCACACGCTTTATACCACACACTCCTGCTTTATACCACACGCTTTATACCACACACTCCTGCTTTATACCACACGCTCCTGCTTTATACCACACGCTCCTGCTTTATACCACACACTGTATACCACACACTTTATACCACAAGCTCCCTCTTTATACCACACACTGTATACCACACACTTTATACCACAAGATCCTGCTTTATACCACACACTCCTGCTTTATACCACACACTGTATACCACACACTTTTTACCACAAGCTCCTGCTTTTTACCACACGCTTTATACCACACACTCCTGCTTTATACCACACGCTTTATACCACACACTCTTGCTTTATACCACACGCTCCTGCTTTATACCACACACTCCTGCTTTATACCACACACTCCTGCTTTATACCACACGCTTTTTACCACACGCTCCTGATTTATACCACACACTCCTGCTTAATACCACACACTCCTGCTTTATACCACACGCTCCTGCTTTATACCACACACTGTATACCACACACTTTATACCATACGCTCCCTCTTTATACCACACACTGTATACCACACACTTTATACCACAAGCTCCTGCTTTATACCACACACTCCTGCTTTATACCACACGCTTTATACCACACACTTTATAACACGAGCTCCTGCTTTATACCACACACTCCTGCTTTATACCACACGCTTTATACCACACACTCCTGCTTTATACCACACACTCCTGCTTTATACCACACGCTCCTGCTTCATACCACACACTCCTGCTTTATACCACACGCTCCTGCTTTATACCACACACTGTATACCACACACTTTATACCACACGCTCCCTCTTTATACCACACACTGTATACCACACACTTTATACCACAAGCTCCTGCTTTATACCACACACTCCTGCTTTATACCACACGCTTTATACCACACACTCCTGCTTTTTACCACACACTTTATACCACATGCTTTATACCACACACTTTATACCACAAGCTCCTGCTTTATACCACACACTCCTGCTTTATACCACACGCTCCTGCTTCATACCACACACTCCTGCTTTATACCACACGCTCCTGCTTTATACCACACACTGTATACCACACACTTCATACCACACACTGTATACCACACACTTTATATCACACACTCCTGCTTTATACCACACACTGCTGCTTTATACCACACGCTCCTGATTTATACCACACACTTTATACCACATGTTCCTCAGCACTTGAAAGTGTGTCAGCCAATAGTGTGAAAACAGCATTTAAATTTGCTTGCTGCTCTGACTCAAGATATGAAGATGCGTTAGGTCACTATAGACAGAATCATTCGGCATTTGGTTTAATTTATACACAAAACATATTCTCACTTAACTTTTGCCACGTTGTTTATACAGGAACAAAGAGGATTAAGTAAGTATATTCTGTGTTATAAAGAAAAGTTAATAACGCATTGTGTCAAGTGAGCCAATCAGAAACAACTGACCCTTTACAGGGAGCACCTGGAAATATTGACAGGATTCAATTAACGGGTGGAGAGGGAGGGGAGGAAGAAGGGGGGACATGGGGGAAACGGGGGGATATGGGGGAGGCATGGGGGATGAGGCCACTCACTGCCATAGAAGAGGAGAGACAGACAAACAGAGACAGGTGTCAGAGTTAGGACAGGTGAACTGTTAACGGTATCAGCAGGTTTTGGAGTTGGGAGGAAGGGGGGGCCAACGAGGGGGTTAAGAGTCAATCATTCACTTAACTAAAGGTAGTATTCAGACACAGAACTAATGGTAACCAGGTTTCTAGGTAGCACCAGATAACATCGTTAATGGTATGACATTGATAAAAATATATATTTACATGAAGTGTTTATGTGTGTGTGTGTGTGTGTGTGTGTGTGTGTGTGTGTGTGTGTGTGTGTGTGTGTGTGTGTGTGTGTGTGTGTGTGTGTAAGTGAATATGTGGTTGTGAATATGTGTGTGTGCCTCAATAGATTACTTACGATTACTATCCTGTGGGCTACATGTGTTCCCAGCTATTCGTCCATGTTCATGGAACCTCATTCATTCATACACTCTTGGAAAAAAAGGGTTCTTCAGCTATAGGAGCTATAGCAGCTATAGGAGAACCCTTTTGGTTCCCTTCTGGAACCAAAAAATAATTCTATCTGGACTCAAAAGGGGTAAAAACGTTTTGTCACAGCCATGGTATACGATCTGATAGAGCATGGCTTTCAGCCAATCAGCATTCAGGGCTCAAACCGCCCAGATTCTAATTGGAAACAGAGAGAAAAGGAGGATCAGAGTAACCCAGTGTGATTTCAATACATCAAACATTTGAATACCAACGGATTACTTCTGGCTGTGACCAAACAGAACAATTGCCGTTCTAAATGGAATTCCTCTCATTCTAGAAACCCTTAACTACCTTCCTGAGGCTCAGACTCAAACATGGAGACCTTGCTAGGCGTGAGCTTTCCCATTCCCCGGGACCATGAAAGGAATCTAATTGACCAAAATCAATATTAACACCCAATTCCCTTTCTCTCCCTCTCTCCTTCTGTCCTCCATCCTCCACCCGTCTCAATGGTCGCGCTTAAAATGTTCCTCTGTATTGTCCTGTTTCTCTTCCATCCATTTAAACACGGGAGAAAGTCATTTCTCCACCCCAGTGATCCCGGAACCGAACAGGAGGTAGAGGAGGGTAGAGAAAGAGGGGGAGCAGGTGGAGGAGGGTGAGAGAAGGAATGGGGAGATTAAAGGGTTGAGTGGAAAGGGGAGGGGGGGAGCAGAATAGAAAGAGGTGGGGGAAGAGAGGGAAAGGAAGAGAGAGATGAGGGGAGGGAGAACAAGAGAGGTTGAGCGTGAGAGAATGAAAAACTAAGTGAATAAAAAAGGTCTGTATTGTATTGTTCTGGGGGCATGTATGCATACACTCCAAAACGCGAAAACAAACCGACGGAGCCGAGTCACCAAACTGGTAGAGCTCCTCTCTGGCCGGACAGCAAACACACATAATAACTCAGCTAGCTGGACTAGAGGCCGGCCTCTATCTGTGTCCCAAATGGCAATGTAGTTCCTATTTAGTGCAACCATAGGGTCCATATGGCTCTGGTCAAATGTAGTGCACTATATAGGGAAAATGGTGCCATTTTGGATGCAATGTCTGTGTTTTTGCTGGTCTCTGTCTATTTGTGGGTTTGCTGGTCTCTGTCTATATGTGGTTTTGCTGGTCTCTGTCTATTTGTGTTTTTGCTGGTCTCTGTCTATATGTGGTTTTGCTGGTCTCTGTCTATATGTGGTTTTGCTGGTCTCTGTCTATTTGTGTTTTTGCTGGTCTCTGTCTATATGTGGTTTTGCTGGTCTCTGTCTATATGTGGTTTTGCTGGTCTCTATCTATTTGTGTTTTGCTGGTCTCTGTCTATGTGTGTTTTTGCTGGTCTCTGTCTATTTGTGTTTTTGTTGGTCTCTGTCTATGTGTGTTTTTGCTGGTCTTTGTCTATGTGTGTTTATACTGTCAATTTGTGTTTTTGCTGGTCTCTGTCTATTTGTGGTTTTGCTGGTCTCTATCTATTTGTGTTTTGCTGGTCTCTGTCTATTTGTGTTTTTGCTGGTCTCTGTCTATTTGTGTTTTTGTTGGTCTCTGTCTATGTGTGTTTTTTCTGGTCTTTGTCTATGTGTGTTTTTGCTGGTCTCTGTCTATATGTGGTTTTGCTGGTCTCTATCTATTTGTGTTTTGCTGGTCTCTGTCTATTTGTGTTTTTGCTGGTCTCTGTCTATTTGTGTTTTTGTTGGTCTCTGTCTATGTGTGTTTTTTCTGGTCTTTGTCTATGTGTGTTTTTGCTGGACTTTGTCTATGTGTGTTTATACTGTCAATTTGTGTTTTTGCGGTTGGGAGGTTAATGGGAGGTTAATCCCAGCTCATTCCATTCAGTGAGTCCCCGAGATAACTAATACGCTTATCTGTACAAAATCTCTCCCACTCAGAGACAAGAGGAAAATAATGGGCTATCACCGTTAAAAAGAAGTACATAAAGAGAGAGAGAGAATAATAATCATGAAAACACTGGTCAGTCACTAGTTTCTCATGTGATATATGATAATTGATAATTACATCATTCTGCTTTCAGGAATGTGATGGCAGATGGACTGTAGTTATAAAGTTATCCTCTATTGATCTTCCTCAAGCCCTTATTAAAATAAGTACTTTTTTATAGAATCTCCAAGACCACATCAGGACAACAGCAGTTCAACATCTACAGGAAATATGTTCGGTCTAGCTCTCCTACCATAAGCTTATAACGTAAAACGATCACTCCAGTCTTTCTGCACACTGTTTTATATCAGACACAATGCTAGCCTCTTCTCATCTCAACCCCTATTATCCGTCCCAAATGCCACCCTATTCCCTACATAGTGCACTACTACTTTTGAAGTAATAGGGTGCCATTTGGGACCCCACGTCTCCATCCTTTCTTCTCTCATCTCGTCTCTTCTCCTAACCTCTGTTTGTTTCCTATTAAACCCAGCCTCGGCAGGGCGAATGAGCCTCTCTCCTCTCCTCAGGGGCATGTTGGTAATTAGCCCTGATGCTAATATGCACTAATAAGTTAGCATAACATGGCTGTGTTAGTGTATTAGCATACTGCATTAGCATACTGAAAGGCCCTGCTTAATTAGCAACACAGTGATTAAAGGGGATGCTAAAACAGGAGTGAAAAGGCTGAGGAGAATTAGCAGTTAGCACGCTAACACAATCTGACTAACCCTTCCCCACGGACCGCCATGGACTAGAGTTGCAGGCTTTGGTTTTTTCCATTTACGTTTTGAGGTTGGACTTTAGCACATATAGCTCGTTAGCACAGAGGGCACACTGATTGGTGTTACCTCGTTAGTCAGTATGTGTTACACCGGTGCTGGCTTGTCCATCTCGTTAGCAGGAAGGTGTTTCACCTGTGCTGGCCCAGGTGCTATTTAAGAGTGGCTGGCTCAGTGCTCCAGTTGTCGTGAGTTATGTAGAGGCTCAACACCTTCAGTTGTCATTCCCTATTTCCAGACAAACAATCCTTTATCTGACCTTCCCTGTTTTGCTCCACTTTTTTTAGTTTGTTTCCTGTGTTTAAGTTTGGGGTGGGTTTTTCTTTTGTTTGCCTCTACTTGGACAAATGTATTGGATGTTCATGGTGGGCGTCTTTTAGGATCCAGTTGTTGTTGCATGTCAACTTTCAGTGGAGATCCCCCATGAGTGTCTTTCAGAACCTCTCCTAGAACCCCATGTCGTTAGTTTTGTTGTTGTCATTGACTACGCCTCCCCATACACAGCGCCTTTGAGGTGGGGAATTCAGGGAGAGGGGAGGCTCTGAATATAAGCTACACAGAGAGAGAGAGACACACACACACACACAAACACGCACACACCATTGTTCCGCTCCCAGACAGAACAGAACAGCAATGAGAGCAGGGTTTGTATGCCTTGTTAGCTATGTGTGTTCCTGGGTGCAGAGAGACAGCAAGCGAGAGGGCATGATTCCCTGCCCCATCATATCTGTCGGTGTGTTTATTTCAAATACAGGAGGGGAAGGTGAGAGAGAAGAGGTTGAGATGGACAGGCAGCAGGGCTTCTCTTGATAAGTGCATGAAGATGGCGGCGATAGACCAAGCAGTTCTGCTTCAAGCTCCTAAGCGAACTTTGCAGTATTTCGTTTTTTGTGTGTGTTATTTCTTACATTATTAGCCCAGTATGTTTTTATTTGTGTTATTACATACAGCCAGAAAAAAAAACGTTTTGATACCAGAGTGGTGGCAACTCACCAGCATTATGACCAGGAGTACGACGTTCCTGAATTGGTTCCTTTGATCGCACCCCCCCCAGGGCAATTGAACTTATCCCAGAGGCTGCTCCAAGACCGGAGAAGAGGTATTTCTAGTCTGACTCAGGAGGCGGGCACACCATCCACCGCTTCAGAGTATATTACTATATATTATATTACTATATTATTATATTTCTACCATTCCAGTGTTTTACTTGCTATATTGTTTTGACTTCGTCACCATGGCCTTTTTTTGGCCTTTACCTCACTTATTTCACCTAATTTGCTCACATTGTCTATAGACTTATTTTTCAACTATATTATTGACTGTATGTTTTGTTTACTCCATGTGTAACTCTGTGTTGTTGTACGTGTCGAACTGCTTTGCTTCATCTTGGCCAGGTCGCAGTTGTAAATGAGAACTTGTTCTCAACCTACCTGGTTAAATAAAGGTGAAATAAAAATAAATAAATCAATTACTTGCTCATGTTCAGCATCTGGATAATAAAGTAGAAAATCAAATGCCGATCGTATTCCCTCCCAAGAGAATTATCTTCGGTTATAGTCACAGCCGTGTAAATTTCCCCTCAAGCAAATACCACAAACTGGAAACAACATATCCTGAGGCCTCATTTGTCGTAGCTGGGGATTTTAACAAAAAAACATGGATAGAGGCAGCATTCACGCTAAACTGAAAGCGTAAACTATCGCATTTAACCATGGCAAGGTGACTGGGAATAGGGTAGAATACAAACAGTGTAGTTATTCCCTCAGTAAAGCAATCAAACAGGCAAGGCTGCTGGCCCAGACGGCAACACTAGCCGCATCCTCAGAGCATGCGCAGACCAGCTGGCAGGAGTGTTTACGGACATATTCAATCTCTCCATATCCCAGTCCGCTGTCCCCAGTTGCTTCAATATGTCCACCATTGTTCCTGTCCCCAAGAAAGCATAGGTAAATTAACCAAATTACTATCGCCCATAGCACTCACTTCTGTCATTATGAAGTGCTTTGAGAGGCTAGTTAATAAGGATCATATCACCTCTACCTTACCTGACACACTAGACCCATTTCAATTTGCTTAAGGCCCCAATAGAGCCACCGATGATGCAATCACCATTACACTGCACACTGCCCTATCCCATCTGGATAAGAGGAATACCTAAATTATGCTGTTCACTGACTATAGCTCAACCTTCAACACCATAGTACCCTCCATGCTCAAAATCAAGCTTGGGGACCTGGATCTGAACCCTGCCATGTGCAACTGGGTCCTGGACTTCCTGATGGGGAGACCCGAGTTGGGGAAGGTAGGAAACAACATCTCCACTTCACTGATCCTCATCACAGGGGCCCAGCATGCTCAGCCCCCTCCTGTACTCCTTGTTCACCCATGACTGCGTGGCCATACATGCCTCCAACTCAATCTTCAAGTTTGCAGACAACACAACCATAGTAGGCCTGACGACCAACAATGACGAGACAGACAACAGGGAGGAGGTGGTGCCAGGAAAATAACCTCTCCCTCAACGTCATCAAAAGGAAGGAGCTGATCGAGGACTTCAGGAAACAGCAGAGGGAGCACGCCCCTATCCTGATTGACGGGACCGCAGTGAAGGTGGAAAGCTTCAAGTTCCTCAGCGTACACATCACTGACGATCTGAAATGCTTCACCCACACAGACAGTGTTGTGAAGAAGTCGCAACAGTGTATCTTCAACTTCGGGAGGCTGAAGAAATTTGTCTTGGCCCCTAAGACCCTCACAAACTTTTACAGAAGCACAATTGAGAGCATCCTGTCTGGCTGGTATGGCAACTGCACTAGCCGGCTACCACCCGATTACTCAGCCCTGCTGCCATATAGACATAGACATGTTATAGCTGGTCACTTTAATAATCAAACACTAGTCACTTTAAAAGTGTTTAAATACTGCTTTACTCATTTCATATTTATATACTGTATTCTGTTCTACTGTATTTTAGTCAATGCCACTCCGACATTGCTCGTCCTAATATTTATATATCTCTTAATTCCATTACTTTATATTTAGATGTGTGTATTGTTGTGAATTTGTAGATATTAGTGGTCCACAAGCGTTCTGCTACACCAGCAATAGCATCTGCTAAATATGTGTATGTGACCAATACAATTTGATTTGAGAGAATGAAAGGATTGAGTGCCAGGGAGAATCACTAGTGATCTTTGGTGTGAGTTTATGTGTTAGATCTATATCTGGCTATATCTCATGGAAACAGGTGCGCGCACACACACACACACACACACACACACACGGACACCGCCATCTCACTCCCATACAAGCTAAACACATTCTTTGCCTACTTCGAGGAAAACAACACCCAGCCCCTGATGTGGGCCCTCGCCGTTCACTTGGACAGCAAGTAAGAAATTCAAGAATCCCCCCCCCCCTCCTCTTTTGCACTCGAAACAGCCTACATTCGTTGGGGCATGCAATGTGTCCAAAGTGTTCCACTGTGATGCTGGCCCATGTTGACTCCAATGCTTCCCAGAGTTGTTTCATGTTGGCTGGATGTCCTTTGGGTGGTGGACCATTGTTGATACACACGGGAGGGAAACTGTTGAGCGCAGTAGCGATGCTTGGGTAAAATCACTAGAGAACCCAAGCCATATTGCAACACTACTGTATGTGCTGTGATAATTGCGTTGTTTGCTCTATAACCTGTTAATTCATACGTCTTGCCACCCTGATATATAGGCCTCAGGCCGAGACAATAACAAGTGGCAGAATAAATAGAACCACACCTTTGTTTCATTACAAAACCGGAGAGAAACATCTGTCCAGTGAAGTCCACAAAGCATACTGCATGTAACAAACAGTTACATGACCTACGCATGGTCAATCATGTTAATGTTTCCGAAATTCTAAACAACTATTGAGTTAGAACACCGGGGATTTACTGCAAGTAAAACAGGATCCGCCTCAACTCTTCCAGCACCATTTCAACTTCAACTTCAACATCATCAAATCATCTTTGCTTAGTCTAATAGAGTGACAACTAAAATTTCCCCCAAAAAAGTTTGTCCAATCAACGTAAGCTAAATATCATGTGGCTTTCCATGGTACTGATTTCATGTTGATTCAGCCTATTTGTAGAGAATGGCCAATGCCATCCTCCTCCTTCATGTTACCTAAACGGTCTATGACTCTGTCATACAGTATATGTTTTTAGTTTTTGTTGTCCTAGGCCACCTGGCTAAAATACTTGCTCGCTAGCCTAACTTCCTTTCATGGACAACGATTAGCCAAATGTATGAATTTATGGTTGGATCAGAATCATTGTAATCATTGGCCAGTACAGAGAACTAAGTAAAACCACGAGTCCAAATCCCTATCTCCGTCTATGGCGAACTTAGGAAAGGGAAAATTTTAGCTAACTAGCAACCGGAGGACAAATTACATTTTGCTTAATTTATGTGATTTAATTGGTGTGAAGCCAAATCCAAACTGGCTTCCCTTGACACTTTATTTTGGTGCGCCAGGACCAATCACAGTTGAGCTCACTCAGTTTAGCTCAAAGCTGATTGGCTGTTATTGTATACAACCTTTTTTTTTTTTTATCAAGGGAGGCCAAATGCTCGCTGGCTTCCCTTGCATTTAATGCTACAGGCGGCAAGAATATCGTACTCTTTTTTTACCAGACAGCATCAAAAGGATGGGTAACACATACAGAGACAGAGGGGTGCCGTTTCGCTCGCTTTCTCTGGTGAGGTACATTCATCCTCTTGAGAATTGAAAGACAATTATGAAACACACACAGACGAAAGATACATTTTTTTCTAAACAGTGGCTTGTGACAGTTTTCACCCCCCTTCGCATTTTTCCTATTTTGTTGCCTT
The DNA here is from genome assembly GCF_013265735.2 of Oncorhynchus mykiss. Taxonomy (NCBI): domain Eukaryota; kingdom Metazoa; phylum Chordata; class Actinopteri; order Salmoniformes; family Salmonidae; genus Oncorhynchus; species Oncorhynchus mykiss. The sequence continues at coordinate 37,486,743 of NC_048584.1, forward strand.
ATAACCTGGAAATAAAATAGATTTTTGAGGGGTTTGCATCATTTGATTCACACAGCATGCCGCCAAATATTTTTTCTTGTGAAACAAACAAGGAATAAGACAGAAAAACAGAAAACTTGACCGTGCATAACTATTTCCCCCCCGAAGTCAATAGTTGGTAGAGCCACCCTTTGCAGCAATTACAGCTGCAAGTCTCCTGGGGTATGTGTCTATAAGCTTGGCACATCTAGCCACTGGGATTGGTTCTACTGGTGTTCAGCAATCTTTAAGTCATACCGCAGATTCTCAATTGAATTGAGGTCTGGGCCATTTAAGACATTTAAATGTTTCCCCGTAAACCACTCGAGTGTTACTTTAGCAGTATGCTTAGGGTCATTGTCCTGCTGGAAGGTGAACCTCCATCCCAGCCTCAAATCTCTGGAAGACTGAAACAGGTTTACCTCAAGAATTTCCCTGTATTTAGCGCCATCCATCATTCCCTCAATTCTGACCAGTTTCCCAGTCCCTGCCGATGAAAAACATCCCCACAGCATGACGCTGCCACCACCATGCTTCACTGTGGGGACGGAGTTCTCAGGGTGATGAGAGGTGTTGGGTTTGCATCAGCATAGCGTTTTCCTTGATGGCCAAAAAGCTACATTTTTGTCCCATCTGACCAGAGTACCTTATTCCATGTGTTTGGGGAGTCTCCCACATGCTTTTTGGCGAACACCAAACGTGTTTCCTTATTTTCTTCTTTAAGCAATGGCATTTCTTCTGGCCACTCTTCCGTAAAGCCCAGCTCTGTGGAGTGTACGGCTTAAAGTGGTCCTATGGACAGATACTCCAATCTCCGCTGTGGAGCTTTGCAGCTCCTTCAGGCTTACCTTTGGTCTCTTTGTTGCCTCTCTGATTAATGCCCTCCTTGCCTGGTCTGTGAGTTTGGTGGGTGGCCCTCTCTTTGGCAGGTTTGTTGTGGTGCCATATTCTTTCCATTTTTTTTTATAATGGATTGAATGGTGCTCCCTGGGATGTTCAGATATGTTTTTATAACCCAAACCCTGATCTGTACTTCTCCACAACTTTGTCCCTGACCTGTTTGGAGAGCTCCTTGGTCTTCATGGTGCTGCTTGCTTGGTGGTGCCCCTTGCTTTGTGGTGTTGCAGACTCTGGGGCCTTTCAGAACAGGTGTATATATATACTGAGATCATGTGACAGATCATGTGACACTGTGATTCCACACAGGTGGACTTTATTTAACTAATTATGTCCCTTCTGAAGGTAATTGGTTTCACCTTATCCTATTTAGGGACTTCATAGCAAAGGGGGTGAATACATATGCACACACCACTTTCAGGTTTGTATGTTTTCATTTCACCTCACCAATTTGGACTATTTTGTATATGTCCATTACATGAAATCCAAATAAAAATATATTTAAATTACACATTGTATTATAACAAAATAGGAAAAATGCCAAGAGGGATGAATACTTTTGCAAGGCACTGCAGATTTAGTATTTTGATTGATACATTTTTGGGGGAAGCCTTGCTTTCCTTGGCATCCATGAATGCACGCCATCGGTTGAGCGTGAAAAACCCAGCAACCGGTGCATCTTGCACCTACTACAATACCCCGTTCAAAGGCACTTCATTATTTTGTCTTGCCCATTCACCCTCTGAATTTCACATGTACACAATCTATGTCTCAATTGTTTCAAGGCATAAAAAAAAATCCATCTTTATACTGTCTCCTACCCTTCATCTCCACCAGTGGTCACCAACCTTTTCTAAGTCAAAATGCAAGCTGAGATCTAAACATTCTGATTTTAAACAAAAACACGATATAAAACACGTAAGCCTATGCAACGTTAACCAATTAAAAATAGTTCTGTAGAAATGAGGTTTGTGCAGCAGGCTATATACCCAAAACATTATCACTGCATAATGATTCAATTCTTCTCAGACCATTTTGAAATTACATTGAAAAATTGCACCTATATGATCACACTGGTAATAGATAATTTGTTGTATTACTTGTGAGGCACAGCTGAGTGAACATAATAATTTGCTTTTTTTTTGTACTGGTCTGATGGCCCGTATCTGATGGTCAGTCTGAGGGGAGGGAGAGAGCATCTGATGGTCAGTCTGAGGGGAAGGAGAGAGCATCTGATGGTCAGTCTGAGGGGAGGGAGAGAGCATCTGATGGTCAGTCTGAGGGGAGGGAGAGAGCATCTGATGGTCAGTCTGAGGGGAGGGAGAGAGCATCTGATGGTCAGTCTGAGGGGAGGGAGAGAGCATCTGATGGTCAGTCTGAGGGGAGGGAGAGAGCATCTGATGGTCAGTCTGAGGGGAGGGAGAGAGCATCTGATGGTCAGTCTGAGGGGAGGGAGAGAGCATCTGATGGTCAGTCTGAGGGGAGGGAGAGAGCATCTGATGGTCAGTCTGAGGGGAGGGAGAGAGCATCTGATGGTCAGTCTGAGGGGAGGGAGAGAGCATCTGATGGTCAGTCTGAGGGGAGGGAGAGAGCATCTGATGGTCAGTCTGAGGGGAGGGAGAGAGCATCTGATGGTCAGTCTGAGGGGAGGGAGAGAGCATCTGATGGTCAGTCTGAGGGGAGGGAGAGAGCATCTGATGGTCAGTCTGAGGGGAGGGAGAGAGCATCTGATGGTCAGTCTGAGGGGAGGGAGAGAGCATCTGATGGTCAGTCTGAGGGGAGGGAGAGAGCATCTGATGGTCAGTCTGAGGGGAGGGAGAGAGCATCTGATGGTCAGTCTGAGGGGAGGGAGAGAGCATCTGATGGTCAGTCTGAGGGGAGGGAGAGAGCATCTGATGGTCAGTCTGAGGGGAGGGAGAGAGCATCTGATGGTCAGTCTGAGGGGAGGGAGAGAGCATCTGATGGTCAGTCTGAGGGGAGGGAGAGAGCATCTGATGGTCAGTCTGAGGGGAGGGAGAGAGCATCTGATGGTCAGTCTGAGGGGAGGGAGAGAGCATCTGATGGTCAGTCTGAGGGGAGGGAGAGAGCATCTGATGGTCAGTCTGAGGGGAGGGAGAGAGCATCTGATGGTCAGTCTGAGGGGAGGGAGAGAGCATCTGATGGTCAGTCTGAGGGGAGGGAGAGAGCATCTGATGGTCAGTCTGAGGGGAGGGAGAGAGCATCTGATGGTCAGTCTGAGGGGAGGGAGAGAGCATCTGATGGTCAGTCTGAGGGGAGGGAGAGAGCATCTGATGGTCAGTCTGAGGGGAGGGAGAGAGCATCTGATGGTCAGTCTGAGGGGAGGGAGAGAGCATCTGATGGTCAGTCTGAGGGGAGGGAGAGAGCATCTGATGGTCAGTCTGAGGGGAGGGAGAGAGCATCTGATGGTCAGTCTGAGGGGAGGGAGAGAGCATCTGATGGTCAGTCTGAGGGGAGGGAGAGAGCATCTGATGGTCAGTCTGAGGGGAGGGAGAGAGCATCTGATGGTCAGTCTGAGGGGAGGGAGAGAGCATCTGATGGTCAGTCTGAGGGGAGGGAGAGAGCATCTGATGGTCAGTCTGAGGGGAGGGAGAGAGCATCTGATGGTCAGTCTGAGGGGAGGGAGAGAGCATCTGATGGTCAGTCTGAGGGGAGGGAGAGAGCATCTGATGGTCAGTCTGAGGGGAGGGAGAGAGCATCTGATGGTCAGTCTGAGGGGAGGGAGAGAGCATCTGATGGTCAGTCTGAGGGAGGGAGAGAGCATCTGATGGTCAGTCTGAGGGGAGGGAGAGAGCATCTGATGGTCAGTCTGAGGGGAGGGAGAGAGCATCTGATGGTCAGTCTGAGGGGAGGGAGAGAGCATCTGATGGTCAGTCTGAGGGGAGGGAGAGAGCATCTGATGGTCAGTCTGAGGGGAGGGAGAGAGCATCTGATGGTCAGTCTGAGGGGAGGGAGAGAGCATCTGATGGTCAGTCTGAGGGGAGGGAGAGAGCATCTGATGGTCAGTCTGAGGGGAGGGAGAGAGCATCTGATGGTCAGTCTGAGGGGAGGGAGAGAGCATCTGATGGTCAGTCTGAGGGAGGGAGAGAGCATCTGATGGTCAGTCTGAGGGGAGGGAGAGAGCATCTGATGGTCAGTCTGAGGGAAGGGAGAGAGCATCTGATGGTCAGTCTGAGGGGAGGGAGAGAGCATCTGATGGTCAGTCTGAGGGGAGGGAGAGAGCATCTGATGGTCAGTCTGAGGGGAGGGAGAGAGCATCTGATGGTCAGTCTGAGGGGAGGGAGAGAGCATCTGATGGTCAGTCTGAGGGGAGGGAGAGAGCATCTGATGGTCAGTCTGAGGGGAGGGAGAGAGCATCTGATGGTCAGTCTGAGGGAAGGGAGAGAGCATCTGATGGTCAGTCTGAGGGGAGGGAGAGAGCATCTGATGGTCAGTCTGAGGGGAGGGAGAGAGCATCTGATGGTCAGTCTGAGGGGAGGGAGAGAGCATCTGATGGTCAGTCTGAGGGGAGGGAGAGAGCATCTGATGGTCAGTCTGAGGGGAGGGAGAGAGCATCTGATGGTCAGTCTGAGGGGAGGGAGAGAGCATCTGATGGTCAGTCTGAGGGGAGGGAGAGAGCATCTGATGGTCAGTCTGAGGGGAGGGAGAGAGCATCTGATGGTCAGTCTGAGGGGAGGGAGAGAGCATCTGATGGTCAGTCTGAGGGGAGGGAGAGAGCATCTGATGGTCAGTCTGAGGGGAGGGAGAGAGCATCTGATGGTCAGTCTGAGGGGAGGGAGAGAGCATCTGATGGTCAGTCTGAGGGGAGGGAGAGAGCATCTGATGGTCAGTCTGAGGGGAGGGAGAGAGCATCTGATGGTCAGTCTGAGGGGAGGGAGAGAGCATCTGATGGTCAGTCTGAGGGGAGGGAGAGAGCATCTGATGGTCAGTCTGAGGGGAGGGAGAGAGCATCTGATGGTCAGTCTGAGGGGAGGGAGAGAGCATCTGATGGTCAGTCTGAGGGGAGGGAGAGAGCATCTGATGGTCAGTCTGAAGGGAGGGAGAGAGCATCTGATGGTCAGTCTGAGGGGAGGGAGAGAGCATCTGATGGTCAGTCTGAGGGGAGGGAGAGAGCATCTGATGGTCAGACTGAGGGAAGGGAGAGAGCATCTGATGGTCAGTCTGAGGGGAGGGAGAGAGCATCTGATGGTCAGTCTGAGGGGAGGGAGAGAGCATCTGATGGTCAGTCTGAGGGGAGGGAGAGAGCATCTGATGGTCAGTCTGAGGGGAGGGAGAGAGCATCTGATGGTCAGTCTGAGGGGAGGGAGAGAGCATCTGATGGTCAGTCTGAGGGGAGGGAGAGAGCATCTGATGGTCAGTCTGAGGGGAGGGAGAGAGCATCTGATGGTCAGTCTGAGGGGAGGGAGAGAGCATCTGATGGTCAGTCTGAGGGGAGGGAGAGAGCATCTGATGGTCAGTCTGAGGGGAGGGAGAGAGCATCTGATGGTCAGTCTGAGGGGAGGGAGAGAGCATCTGATGGTCAGTCTGAGGGGAGGGAGAGAGCATCTGATGGTCAGTCTGAGGGGAGGGAGAGAGCATCTGATGGTCAGTCTGAGGGGAGGGAGAGAGCATCTGATGGTCAGTCTGAGGGGAGGGAGAGAGCATCTGATGGTCAGTCTGAGGGAAGGGAGAGAGCATCTGATGGTCAGTCTGAGGGGAGGGAGAGAGCATCTGATGGTCAGTCTGAGGGGAGGGAGAGAGCATCTGATGGTCAGTCTGAGGGGAGGGAGAGAGCATCTGATGGTCAGTCTGAGGGGAGGGAGAGAGCATCTGATGGTCAGTCTGGGGGGAGGGAGAGAGCATCTGATGGTCAGTCTGAGGGGAGGGAGAGAGCATCTGATGGTCAGAGGGGAGGGAGAGAGCATCTGATGGTCAGTCTGAGGGGAGGGAGAGAGCATCTGATGGTCAGTCTGAGGGGAGGGAGAGAGCATCTGATGGTCAGTCTGAGGGGAGGGAGAGAGCATCTGATGGTCAGTCTGAGGGGAGGGAGAGAGCATCTGATGGTCAGTCTGAGGGGAGGGAGAGAGCATCTGATAGTCAGTCTGAGGGGAGGGAGAGAGCATCTGATGGTCAGTCTGAGGGGAGGGAGAGAGCATCTGATGGTCAGTCTGAGGGGAGGGAGAGAGCATCTGATGGTCAGTCTGAGGGGAGGGAGAGAGCATCTGATGGTCAGTCTGAGGGGAGGGAGAGAGCATCTGATGGTCAGTCTGAGGGGAGGGAGAGAGCATCTGATGGTCAGTCTGAGGGGAGGGAGAGAGCATCTGATGGTCAGTCTGAGGGGAGGGAGAGAGCATCTGATGGTCAGTCTGAGGGGAGGGAGAGAGCATCTGATGGTCAGTCTGAGGGGAGGGAGAGAGCATCTGATGGTCAGTCTGAGGGGAGGGAGAGAGCATCTGATGGTCAGTCTGAGGGGAGGGAGAGAGCATCTGATGGTCAGTCTGAGGGGAGGGAGAGAGCATCTGATGGTCAGTCTGAGGGAAGGGAGAGAGCATCTGATGGTCAGACTGAGGGGAGGGAGAGAGCATCTGATGGTCAGTCTGAGGGGAGGGAGAGAGCATCTGATGGTCAGTCTGAGGGGAGGGAGAGAGCATCTGATGGTCAGTCTGAGGGGAGGGAGAGAACAGGGGTGAGGCTGCCTCTCACCCAACTCACCGCTGCTCCGCTCTCCCTTCCTCCACTGAAAAAAGGGTACAGCTGATGGTCAGTTTGAGGGGAGGGAGAGAGCATCTGATGGTCAGTCTGAGGGGAGGGAGAGAGCAGAGGTGAGGCTGCCTCTTACCCAACTCACCGCTGCTCCGCTCTCCCTTCCTCCACTGATAAAAGGGTACAGCTGATGGCAAAACCTAAGTCGCACTGCACTATTGCTTACTGACAGTTGTGGCTGGTTTGCTTGATGTATTGTTGTCTACCTTCTTGCCCTTTGTGTTGTTGTCTGTGCCCAAAAATGTTTGTACCATGTTTTTTGCTGCTACCATGTTGTGCTGTTGCCATGTTGTGTTGCTATCATGTTGTTCTCACGTTGTTTTTCTACCGTCTCTCGTTATGTAGTGTTGTGGTGTCTCTCTTGTCGTGATGTGTGTTTTGTCCTATATTTTTGTTTTTGCTTTTATTTTTAATCAGAACCCCCTTCCCTGCAGGAGGCCTTTTGCCTTTTGGTAGGCCATCATTGTAAATACTAATTTGTTCTTAACTGACTTACCTAGTTAAGTAAAGGTCAAATTAAATACAAATAACCAATATGCCTCATTCACCAATTTATGTTATTAATCCTGTGACCAGAGAAAGGAAAATATTCCTCGATATAAAAAAATCCACAAGCTGCTAATAATAACAACACAATCTTATTGGAACACTTTGCTCTACTCATTCATAGCAGCTGCAGTACTGGTTGTTGTGTGAGTGGAAGTAGGGAGAACACGTTTTGAAATCACAGTGTCAACTTTGCTCTGCATTCAAGGCTTCTTTTTACAGTTTATAGCACAAGGAAACTGTGCCGACACAGTGATCTGTGCTATCTGATTGGCCAGTGGTAGGTCTATAGGTGCACTGGATTTTCTCTCTGGGCCAACTAGGTACTTCAGACACATAAAATAGTTCAAAATGGCAAGACTTTTCCTTCCCGGTGGGCTGCCAGTGGTGTAAAGTACTTACAGTAAGTAAAAAGTACGTCGTTTTTTGGGGTATCTGTACTTTACTTTACTATCTATATTTTTGACAACTTTTACTTTTACTCCACTACATTCCTAAAGAAAATAACACCCAACAGTACTCTTTACATTTGGAATGCTTAGCAGGACAGGAAAATGTCAAAATTCACACACTTATCAAGAGAACATCCCTCGTCATCCCTACTGTGATCTGGCGGACTCACTAAACACAAATGCTTAATTTGTAAATGAAGTCTGAGTGTTAGCCCCTGGCTAGCCATAAATAAATATAAAACAAGAAAATCATGGCGACTGGTTTGCTTAATATAAGGAATGTGAAATGATTTATGCTTTAACTTTTGATACTTAAGTATATTTTAGCAAATACATTTACTTTGATTCTTAAGTATATTTAAAACCAAATGCTTTTCCTTAAGGGAACTATACAGTCACTTCTCATGGCAGACCTTGTGGATCTACTGCCATAGGTTTGGGTTTTCTGTTTAACAAAAATACTGAGTGGATATTGAATACAAGACATGTGTTGGTGTATTGCACAAGATTTTCCCAACTCAGGAGCTCATGCTTTCTGAGGATGTAACAGTGATGATGGCTATTGGGCTTCCTATCAAGCACGTTGAGAGCCTGTTTGTAGACCGACTGAATAGGTTTTAATGTTGTACAGCAAGCTTGGGCCCAACTAGTCAAGCAGTATGTTAAGTGGGGGAGTATCATAGATTTGAAGTACAGTTTTGCTACCTCTGTAGTCAAACAATTTCGTATAAATCGGAAATTAGCTAGGTTGAATTTGGTTATCTGAATTACCTTTTTCACATGCTTTTTAAAAGAGAGGTTGGAATCAAGTATGATGCCAAGGTGCTTAAAATCAGATACCACCTGGAGCTTCTCCCCTGACACATAGACAACTGATTCAGTAGCATCTGTTACCCTCTTTGTGAAGAACATGCAAACTGTTTTTTTTTTCACATTGAGATGCAAACACAAGTCACTGAGCCACTTTGTAACCTGGACCATTACAGTAGTGAGTTCTTTTGCAGCTTGTTGTTTGCTCTTTGCATGCACATATATCACTGTATCATCTGCATACATTTGAACTTCAGACCCAGTACAGACAGAAGGCAGATCATTAATGTACAGGCTGAACAGGAGGGGCCCCAGTATTGACCCTTGGGGCATGCCCATATCATAGCTAAGAGTGGGCAACAGCTCATTGCTTACTCTGACACACTGAGTTCTGCCTGCAAGGTATGATTTCATCCATCTCAAGGCATCGGGGGAAAAGTTGAACTTGGACAATTTTGTGATGAGAATCTCATGGTTAACAGTATCAAAAGCCTTCCTTAGGTCCAGAAACACAGCCCCAACAACTTCCCCTTTGTCCATCTTGGACACATTTTCCAGAAGAAAGCAGTTGGCCGTTTCTGTGGAGTGTTTCGCTCTGAAGCCAAACTGCATGGAGTGTAATGTGAAGGGACTGTTGTTGAGGTGGGCAATCAGTTGTTCTGCTACACACTTTTCAACAACCTTTGACACCACAGGTAGTATACTAATGGGCCTGTAGTTACTCACGTCAGCAGGGTCGCCTGATTTAAAAGATGGCCATTATTATGGCCGACTTCCATACCCTTGGAAACACCCCGAGACCAATAGATGTGTTGGTGACCTTAGTAATGGGGCCAATGAGTGACTCTTTGTAGTTTTTAAGAAAGGTAGAGTCCAGCCCAAACACATCTTTGGCTTTAGAGTTATTTAGTGAGCTAATCACCTTGTTCACCTTTGACTCAGAAACCTCCCTGATGAAGACAGGTTGAGCGTCCTTTACTAGCACTGAGCCCAGGAAACCAGTGGAGTGGTTCTGTGTCAGTACCCTGACAGAGTCAATAAAGTAGGAATTGAAGGCTATTGCTATTTCGACTGCATCCTGTGTTAGATTGTTATTCACCATGATTTCTATTTTATTTGAGTATTTTTCTATTAAGGTATCTTTACTTTTTCTCAAGTTTTTCCACTGCTAAGGGCTGCTGAATGCAATCAAATCAAATCAAATTGTATTTGTCACATGTGTAGGTGTAGACCTTACCGTGAAATGCTTACTTACACATTAATTCAAGTGCACAAAACAGATTAAAAAAATTGTAACACATGGCTGTATTGTAGATTGTTTTACAGAAATATTTTTTTTATTTAACCTTTATTTAACTAGGCAAGTCAGTTAAGAACACATTCTTATTTTCAATGACCGCCTAGGAACAGTGGGGTATCTGCCAGTTCAGTGGCAGAGCGACAGATTTGTACCTTGTCAGCTTGGGGATTTGAACTTGCAACCTTTTGGTTACTAGTCCAACACACTAGGCTACCCTGCCTTGGTGATTGACTAGGAAAGCCTTAGAGATCGACCAGCCAATCGGTGGTGGACCGATTGGTGACCACTGATCTACACTGATTGAAGTGGATTTAACAAGTGACATCAGCAGGCGATCATATCTTTTCACTTGGATTCACCTGGTCAATCTAATGTCTTGTATACTCAGTGTACAATACGGCTTTGCTGCACCCACGGATACTGTGACACGCTGTATAACACACACACTCAATAATTCAGGGTGCTAAAGGAGGCCAGGCGTGTGTGTGTGCGTGTGTGTGTGTGTGTGTGTGTGTGTGTGTGTGTGTGTGTGTGTGTGTGTGTGTGTGTGTGTGTGTGTGTGTGTGTGTGTGTGTGTGTTTGTGTGTGTGTGTGTGTGTGTGTGTGTGTGTGTGTGTGGTAGTTTGGAGGAGCTATAATAACAAGAGCTAGCCTGGGTTTGCAGACCCAACAACCGCCATAAAAAATGCAACCCCCGCCCTCCGTCTTCACGTCACCTCCACTGTCGCACACACACACACACACACACACACATACACACACACACACACACACACACACACACACACACACACACACGTCCACTCGACTCTCTCCTCTCCTTTCTTCTTTCCTCCCCTCCTCTCTTCCTCTAATCTCCTCCTCTCCTCCTCTCCTAGTCTCCTTTCCTCTCCTCCTCTCCTCCCCTCCCAGGGTTGCCAGCTCTAGCTAAAATGTATAGCCCAATGCCCACTCAAAACCCATCCACTAGGCCTAAAAACTATCCCGAAAATGGCAGTAGGAGAGGAGTTGCCACATTTTCCCTTAGGTGTCTGCATGAATGACAATCTAAATCGAATTAGTAAAACAGCTTTACCTTGTTCTCTGCATTTCTCCCTTTGTTATTGGTTCATCACATCAAATTTTTAATTTGAACAGAAGTGTTTGATAGTAAATTCTTAAGATGTATGTTTCATTAATCATAAAACATTACTGTGAAATGGTTAACACAACGTTAAACATTTTAAAATAGTTTTAATAGAAGTCACATTGGCCTCCCAGGTGGCGCAGTGGTCTAAGCATCATAGTGTTAGCTGTGCACAGCATCATAGTGTTAGCTGTGGGTTCGAGCCCAGGCTCTGTTTCAGCTGGCCGTGAGTGGGAGGCCCATGGTGCGGTGCATGATTTTCTGGGTTAGGGAGTGTTTGGCTGGCAGAGATATCCCTGTCTCATCACACACTAGTGACTCCTGTGGTGGGCCAGGTGTAGTGCGGGTTGCTAGGTTGTGTGGCGTTTCCTCCGACACATTGCGTGTTGGATGCTTGCTGTGTTAAGAAGTGTTGCGGCTTGGTTGGGTTGTTTTTCGCATGGCTCTCGAGCTTCGTCTCTCCCGAGTCAAAACGAGAGTTGCAGCGATAAAACTTGAAATTGGGGAGATTTTTTTTTTAAATAGGCACATTGCTAAAAAAAAGTATCTTATTTTGAACTGGAGTATAAAACCCCGATAAAGCCCCAACAGTGTGCTTTTTGGCTTCTTTTACTTCATGTACATATCAATCCATGTGTGGCTGCAGGCAACCAGCTGTCCCTATCATCCATCCCTAATGAGAGAGAGAGGATCCTGTACATCAATAGTTTTTATTCTACTTATTCTAATAAATCAATCACTACTATTATGATCTTGACAACTATCGTCCCATATCAAGGCGTCCTTGTCTACTTCAGTCCTTGGTGAATGTAAATCTGTATTTTAGAGAACTATTACTACTATAATAACTACATCAGTTGTAAGTGATGTTCTCAATGCTTTGGATGCTATGATGTATTGTGCTGCCTGCCCTATTTATAGATTTGTCAAAAGCTTTTGACACAGCTGATCACTCTAGCTTATTGAGTAATTGGTCTGGGGTTAAGCCTTGGCACTGATGCCTGTTTTGTGGTTTCACAATTATCTTAGTGACAGAACCCAGGCCAGTATGGTAAAGGGGAGTTCAATTGAAGTGCCTAAAGCGGTACCCCAGGGTTCGGTTTTGAGACCATTGTTGTTCACATTGTTTAAAAATGACATTGGAAATACTGTTAACACCTGTAACATTCATCTCTACACAGATGACACAGATATGTATTCCTGTGCCTCATCGGTGCAGCAGGCCATTTGTGATTTTTACACAATCCAAAAATCACTTACTGATCTTAAATTAGTGTTAAATGCAAATCAAACTGCTGTTCTCTAGGTCTCGTAACGTTGACCCTGAGGACTGGGTATTTGCACTCTAAATGGAGCCTAAATTGATCAAGTTTCTCACACTAAGTACTTGGGTATCTAGATTGATGACAAGTTGTCTTTGGAAACACACATTGAACATTTTAGAAAGAAGCTGAGAGCTATGATTGTTTTTTAATATTAAATAAATCATGCCTCAGTTCTGAAAATATAAGGAAGATTGTTCAAACAAGGCTTCTCCCTGTAATAGACTATGGTGACATGATTTATATGCACGCGGCAGCCTCTGTTTTGAAACCATTGGACTCAGTATTCCATTCAGCAATATGTTTTATCACTGGGACAGTATAAGGACTCATCGTATTCTGCACAAAAATGTGGGATGGACATTTCTGTCTGCAAGAAGAGAGCTGCACTCTCTTTGACACACTACCGTTCAAACGTTTGGGGTCACTTAGAAATGTCCCTGTTATTGAAAGAAAAGCAATTTTTCGTCCATTAAAATCACATCAAATTGATCAGAAATACAGTGTATACAATGTTAATGTTGTAAATGACTATTGTAGCTGGAAACGGATGATTTTTAATGGAATATCTACATAGGCCGATTATCAGCAACCATCACTCCTGTGTTTCAGTGGCACGTTGTTGTGTTAGCTAATCCAAGTTTATCATTTTAAAAGGCTAATTGATCATTAGAAAAGCCTTTTGCAATTAGCACAGCTGAAAACTATTGTGCTGATTAAAGAAGCAATAAAACTGGCCTTATTTAGACTAGTTGAGTATCTGAGGCATCAGCATTTGTGAGTTTGATTACAGGCTCAAAATGGCCAGAAACAAAGACCTTTCTTCTGAAACTCATCAGTCTATTCTTGTTCTGAGAAATGAAGGCTATTCAATGTGAGAAATTGTCAAGAAACTGAAGATCGCGTACAACTCTGTTTACTACTCCTTTCACAGAACAGCACAAACTGGCTCTAACCAGAATATAAAAGGGAGTGGGAGGTCCCGGTTCACAACTAAGTAAGAGGACAAGTACATTAGAGTGTCTAGTTTGAAAAACAGATGCTTCACAAGTCCTCAACTGGCAGCTTCATTAAATAGTACCCGCAAACACCAGTCTCAACGTCAACAGTGAAGAAGCGACTCCTGGATGCTGACCTTCTAGGCAGAGTTGCAAAGAAAAAGACATATCTCAGACTGACCAATAAAAATAAAAGATTAAGATGAGCAAAAGAACACAGACACTGGACGTTGAGACTGGTGTTTTGTGGGTACTATTTAACGTAGCTGCCAGTTGAGGACTTTGAGGCATCTGTTGTCATTCCAGGCAGTGATGCAACCAGTGATGCTCTCGATGGTGCAGCTGTAAAGTCTTTTGAGGATCTGAGAACCCATGTCAAATGTTTTCAGTCTCCTGAGTGGGAATAGGTTTTGTCATGCCCTCTTCACAACTGTCTTGGTGTATTTGGACCATGTTAGTTTGTTCAAGGAACTTGAAGCTTTCAACCTGCTCCACTACAGCCCTGTCGATGAGAATGGGGGCGTGCTCGGTCCTTCTTTTCCTGTAGTCCACAATCATCTCCTTTGTCTTGATCACGTTGAGGTAGAGGTTGTTGTCCTTGCACCACATGGTCAGGTCTCTGATCCCCTCCCTATAGGCTGTCTCATCGTTGTCAGTGATCAGGCCTACCACTGTTGTGTCATGGCAAACTTAATGATGATGTTGGTGTTGTGCCTGGTCGTGGAGTCATGAGTGAACAGGGAGTACAGGAGGGGACTGAGCACGCACCTCTGAGGGGACCACATGTTGTGGATCAGTGTGTCGGATGTGTTGTTACCTACCCTTACCACCTGGGGGATGCTCGTCAGGAAGTCTAGGATCTAGTTGCAGAGGGAGGTGTTTAGTCCCATGGTCCTTAGCTTAGTGATGAGCTTTGAGGGCACTGTGGTGTTGGATGCTGAGCTGTAGTCAATGAATAGCATTCTCACATACAGTGCCTTGCGAAAGTATTCGGCCCCCTTGAACTTTGCGACCTTATGCCACATTTCAGGCTTCAAACATAAAGATATAAAACTGTATTTTTTTGTGAAGAATCAACAACAAGTGGGACACAATCATGAAGTGGAACGACATTTATTGGATATTTCAAACTTTTTTAACAAATCAAAAACTGAAAATTTGGGCGTGCAAAAATATTCTCTCTCTACCCCCCCTCTCTCTGTCTCTCTATCTGTCTGTCTCTGTCTGTCTATGTCTCTCTCTCTCTCTCTATCTGTCTCTGTCTCTACCCCCCCTCTCTCTGTCTCTCTATCGGTATGTCTATGTCTCTCTCTCTCTCTATCTGTCTCTGTCTCTACCCCCCCTCTCTCTGTCTCTCTATCGGTCTGTCTATGTCTCTCTCTCTCTTTCTATCGGTCTCTCTCTCTACCCCCCTCTCTCTGTCTCTCTATCTGTCTCTGTCTCTACCCCCCCTTTCTCTCTGACTCTGTCTCTCTCTACCCCTCTCTCTCTCTCTCTCTCTCTCTCTCTCTCTACACACCCACACTCTCTCTCTCTGTCTCTCTATGTCTCTCTCTCTCTCTCTACCCCCCTTTCTCTCTGTTTCTCTATCTGTCTGTCTCTCAATTCAATTCAATTCAATTCAAGGGGCTTTATTGGCATGGGAAACACGTGTTAACATTGCCAAAGCAAGTGAGGTATGTAATATACAAAGGTGAAATAAACAATACATATTAACAGTGAACATTACACATACAGAAGTTTCAAAACAATAAAGACATTGCAAATGTCATATTATGCATATATACAGTGTTGTAACGGTGTACAAATGGTACACAAGTACACAAGGGAAAATAAATAAGCATAAATATGGGTTGTATTTACAATGGTGTTTGTTCTTCACTGGTTGACCTTTTCTTGTGGCAACAGGTCACAAATCTTGCTGCTGTGATGGCACACTGTGGGATTTCACCCATAGTAGATATGTAGATATGGGAGTTTATCAAAATTGGGTTTGTTTTCGAATTCTTTGTGGATCTGTGTAATCTGAGCGAAATACGCGTCTCTAATATGGTCATACATAGGACAGGAGGTTAGGAAGTTCAGCTCAGTTTCCACCTCATTTTGTGGCAGTTTGTGGGCAGTGTGCACATAGCCTGTCTTATCCTGAGAGCCATGTCTGCCTACGGCAGCCTTTCTCAATAGCAAGGCTATGCTCACTGAGTCTGTACATTGTCAAAGCTTTCCTTAAGTTTGGGTCTGTCACAGTGGTCAGGTATTCTAAAACTGTGCACTCTCTGTTTAGGGCCAAATAGCATTCTAGTTTTATCTGTTTTTTTGTTAATTCTTTACAATGTGTCATGAAATTATCTATTTGTTTTCTCATGATTTGGTTGGGTCTAATTGTGTTGCTGTCCTGGGGCTCTGTGGGGTGTGTTTGTGTTTGTGAACAGAGCCCCAGGACCAGCTTGCTTAGGGGACTCTTCTCCAGGTTAATCTCTCTGTAGGTGATGGCTTTGTTGTGGAAGGTTTGGGAATCGCTTCCTTTTAGGTGGTTGTAGAATTTAACGGCTCTTTTCTGGATTTTGATAATTAGTGGGTATCGGCCTAATTCTGCTCTGCAGGCATTATTTGATGTTCTACGTTGTACACTGAGTATATTTTTGCAGAATTCTGCATGCAGAGTCTCAATTTGGTGTTTGTCCCATTTTGTTAAATCTTGGTTGGTGAGCAGACCCCAGACCTCACAACAATAAAGGGCAATGGGCTCTATGACTGATTCAAGTATTTTTAGCCAGATCATAATTGGTATGTTGAATTTCATGTTCCTTTTGATGGCATAGAATTACCTTCTTGCCTTGTCTCTCAGATCGTTCACAGCTTTGTGGAAGTTACCTGTGGCGCTGATGTTTAGGCCAAGGTATGTATAGTTTTTTGTGTGCTCTAGGTCAATGGTGATAGGTCTAGATGGAATTTGTATTGGTGGTCCTGGAGACTGGACCTTTTTTGGAACACCATTATTTTGATCTTACTGAGATTTACTGTCAGGGCCCAGGTCTGGCAGAATCTGTGCAGAATATCTAGGTGCTTCTGTAGGCCCTCCTTGGTTGGTGACATAAGCACCAGATAATCAACAAACAGTATACATTTGACTTCAAATTCTAGTAGGGTGAGGCCAGGTGCTGCAGAATTCTCTAGTGCCGGCGTCAATTAGTTGATATATGTGTTGAAGTGGGTGGGGCTTAAGCTGCATCCCTGTCTCACCCCACGGCCCTGTGGGAAGAAATGTGTGTGTTTTTTGCCAATTTTAATCGCACACTTGTTGTTTGTGTACATGGATTTTATAATGTGGTATGTTTTACCCCCAATACCACTTTACATCAAATTGTATAGCAGATTCTAATGCCAAATTGAGTCAAAGGCTTTTCTGAAATGAACAAAGCATGAGAAGACTTTGCCTTTGTTTTGTTTGTCAATTAGGATGTCCAGGGTGAATACATGGTCTGTTGTACGGTAATTTGGTAAAAAGCCAATTTGACATTTGCTCAGTACATTGTTTTGATTGAGGAAATGTATGAGTCTGCTGTTAATGAAAATGCAGAGGATTGTCCCAAGGTTGCTGTTGACGCATATCACACAGTAGTTATTGGGGTCAAATTTGTCTCCACTTTTGTGGATTGGGGTGATCAGTCCTTGGTTCCAAATATTGGGGAAGATACCAGAGCTCAGGATGATGTTAAAGAGTTTTAGTATAGCCATTTGGAATTTGTTGTCTGTATATTTGATCATTTCATTAAGGATACAATCAACACCACATGCCTTTTTGGGTTGGAGGGTTTTTATTTTGTCCTGTAGCTCATTCAAGGTAATTGGAGAATCCAGTGGGTTCTGGTAGTCTTTAATAGTTGATAGTTGATTCTAAGATTTGTATGTAATCATGTATATGTTTTTGCTCTGTATTCTTTGTTATAGAGCCAAAAAGATTGGAGAAGTGGTTTACCCATACATCTCTATTTTGGATAGATAATTCTTCGTGTTGTTGTTTGTTTAGTGTTTTCCAATTTTACCAGAAGTGGTTAGAGTCTATGGATTCTTCAATTACATTGAGCTGATTTCTGACGTGCTGTTCCTTATTTTTCTGTAGCTCAGTCTCTCTCTCTCTCTCCCTCCCTTTATACTGTCTAAAACACCACGCACTGTATCTATTGGATAATTGAATTTCCATTAAACCTTTATGAACAGTCTAATAGCATGGCTGTGTTGGAGTGGGGACCATGAACAGTCTAATAGCATGTCTGTGTTGGAGTGGGGACCATGAACAGTCTAATAGCATGTCTGTGTTGGAGTGGGGACCATGAACAGTCTAATAGCATGTCTGTGTTGGAGTGGGGACCATGAATAGTCTAATAGCATGTCTGTGTTGGAGTGGGGACCACGAATAGTCTAATAGCATGTCTGTGTTGGAGTGGGGACCATGAACAGTATAATAGCATGGCTGTGTTGGAGTGGGGACCATGAACAGTCTAATAGCATGTCTGTGTTGGAGTGGGGATCATGAACAGTATAATAGCATGTCTGTGTTGGAGTGGGGATCATGAACAGTATAATAGCATGGCTGTGTTGGAGTGGGGACCATGAACAGTATAATAGCATGGCTGTGTTGGAGTGGGGATCATGAACAGTATAATAGCATGGCTGTGTTGGAGTGGGGATCATGAACAGTATAATAGCATGGCTGTGTTGGAGTGGGGATCATGAACAGTATAATAGCATGGCTGTGTTGGAGTGGGGACCATGAACAGTATAATAGCATGGCTGTGTTGGAGTGGGGACCATGAACAGTCTAATAGCATGTCTGTGTTGGAGTGGGGATCATGAACAGTATAATAGCATGGCTGTGTTGGAGTGGGGACCATGAACAGTCTAATAGCATGTCTGTGTTGGAGTGGGGACCATGAACAGTCTAATAGCATGTCTGTGTTGGAGTGGGGACCATGAACAGTCTAATAGCATGGCTGTGTTGGAGTGGGGATCATGAACAGTATAATAGCATGGCTGTGTTGGAGTGGGGATCATGAACAGTATAATAGCATGGCTGTGTTGGAGTGGGGATCATGAACAGTATAATAGCATGGCTGTGTTGGAGTGGGGATCATGAACAGTATAATAGCATGGCTGTGTTGGAGTGGGGACCATGAACAGTATAATAGCATGGCTGTGTTGGAGTGGGGATCATGAACAGTATAATAGCATGTCTGTGTTGGAGTGGGGATCATGAACAGTATAATAGCATGGCTGTGTTGGAGTGGGGATCATGAACAGTCTAACATGCTGACCACACCGCTCGCGTTACAAAACATTTAAACATACGTCATTCAATCATTGCACCCACACTGCTCGCGCCGGCCAACGAGCGTCTGCGTTACCAAGGGCTAAAATAGAAGTCAGTTCTATTTGTGATGCTGATCACGGTGCAAGTCCTGCCTCTCCCATCTCCTCATTGGTTTATTAAAGCAGATACCCACGTTCCATCTCCTCATTGGTTATACCCACATGGGTGATTGAAAGATGAACTGAATTTGGTCGGTCGTCGTGGTAACTATGAAAGTTAGATGCTAATCGACATATAAAGTCCAAAGAAGAAAAGGCCTGGAAGGAGGAGATATGACTATAAACTATTCGCTTGACCATTTTATGTGTGGAATAATTGTCGGAGAAGCGGACCTTGTACATTTTAGGTAAAATAACAACTCAACGTTTATATCCCAGGACAAATTATCTAGCAACAGCACGCTAGCTAAGTAGAACAAATTATCTAGCAACTTCAAGCTAGCTAGCTAAATTGCCATAAATGTTTAATGCTTTCGACCTGTCCCCAAATGAATGTAATTGGTTCAGCGTTTGTTTTAATATTTCAACCTGCGTGTCGTGATCGCGTTTGGTGTGGGGGGACAAAATCAATTTGCGCACGATGGTGCACGCGTGCGGCCGGTTTGGATATGGTGTAATAGCATTGCTCTGGTGGAGTGGGGACCATGAATCATATAACACCATGGCTGTATTAGAGTAACAGTTGAGTAAATATTCATTACGACATTTTCCAACGGCCCACATTCCAATAAATTCTCATTTCCTGTTGATCTAATTAGAACCTGCAGGAATTTGTTTTCATCTATTATTCAGAGAAAACAAGAGAAACTCAGGCGCCGGTGTAATTTTTATGGATTTATAACAGAGGAAAGGCTATTATTTTATTAAGCACCTCTTTAATCGTGTTCAGACGCCCCACTGGTGTGTTCAGGCTTTGTCTTATAGCCTAACATATGTTAGCTATATGCTACGTGTTACAGATGTAAGATCTTAATTTGATCACCCTGTTACAGGATCACTTTCCTGGGAAAGTGTATTTCAGGTTCAAAAAGGCTTCTGAAGTTGGTAATTTGAAATGTCAAATGTAATTTTTCACTCTGAAAAGTGTATCAACCCCTACAAAAAATTTTCATTAATTATAATCTACACAATTGTTATAATTTCCTATTGCTGCAGGATTCTTTTTCAAAACTATTTTTGGAAATTAAGATCTTAAATATGTATATTATGTGGCATTCTCAAAAGGTTTACATGAGGAGAGAAGATATCAGGTGCTTCAAATCGCCTTCCCATTTTTTAGTAAGGACCTTCAAATACCCTGTTTCCCTTCCTCTACATACCTTTCCCCATCTCTTTTCTCTCTCCTCCTCCTCTCCAATGTCTCCATCTCGCTCCCACCTTCTTTTCTGTCTCCTCATCCTTTCCCATCTCTCTATTTTCTCTTTCTTTCTCCTCTCCCATGTCTCCATTCTCTACCTCTCAGTTTTGTCTCACATCCTCCTTCTCTCCAACCTGTGGTACTTCATAGTTCTCCCCCTCCCTGTCTCTCTTCCTCGTTCTCACCTCTCCAGTGTGCTAGCATGTTTGTGCTTGATCGACCTGTAGCTCTCTCTCTCTCTCTCTCTCTCTCTTCCAGTGTGTTATGTTTGGGCGACCCACAGTAGAGAAGCCAATACTTTCTGTGTGTTACCTGATAAATCATTAAGAGTGTGGTAAATGACCATAATCCTCTGGGGTAAACCTATCCACCGCAGAGACCATTTTACGGCTAAAACAAACCGAGTCCCATTAGGGTCCAAGTCGCTCCGGCCTGGGAAAACTTAAATGCAATTTGTTTTGTTAAGGCCTTCGTAATTATGATCCCCCATTCTCCATTGTTTTATTTCCCCACCCACGTCACCTTGGAGAGGCCGATGGAAAAAACAGGAGAGTCAATTAGGGTTAGTGCTAAGTGGATGAGGTGGAAAACAGTCTAGACAGTATTCCTGTTCTGCAGCCTGGGGGTGTTGGGAGTCTGGAATATACTCTGTTAATTCCTGAGATAAAGAGGTGTGAGATTGGAGAGGGAGATCAGAGAAAAATAATGTTTTCCAGCACACATATCTGACCTAGAATGAATTAAGCTGTGTGCTGGAAAACATTGGTAGAGCAAAGGGTAAAGTAGGTTATGTGGTGCTCATCTGAATGCTTTGTCCGGTTTGATGTTCCAGGCGAGACAGTTCGATCACATATTATGACAATATGTTTTGTTTTGGTGTTCGAAAGCGTTCGGCACATTCTTTTTTCAGCTGTTGGAGCACACAGTAGAGATTCTCCAATGAAGTGTTCGCTGTCATTCAACAACGGACGACTAGTTTTCATGAAATTATTTTCAGTTGATAAATACCACACCAAACATCTTAGTTAGACGTAAAATGTTGCAACAGATCTCCTTGGCAAAAACTTCAAAATTAATTTTACATTTCTTGAGTTATCTTAGATTCATTCAGACTTTTTGAGGAAGTGTACTTGTTGCTACGGCATCTGAAGAGGGACACACATTAATTCTCCAAGCGATGGTCTCACAGACGTTCGTCTAGGCGAGTTCTGCTAGGAGCAAACCGAATCTAGTATGCGGATGCCTTTACAAGGGGACGTGGTGTAGGTGGAAGGATACATTAGGTAGTTTAGGGTTGAGAGGTGGAGGGATATCTGAGGTGTGCTGAAGTGGGATAGGTGGAAGGATGTCCAAGGTGCTTTAGGGGGTGAGATGGTGTAGGTGGAAAGATACATTAGGTGCTTTAGGTAGAGGGATATGTGGTGCCGTAGGGGTGTTGCTGGTTAGGTGGAGGGATATGTGGTGCTGTAGGGATGTTGTTGCTTAGGTGGAGGGATATGTGGTCCTTTCAGGGGTGAGGTGGGAGAGGTGGAGGGATATGTGGTGGGTGGGGTGGGAGAGGTGGAGGGATATGTGGTGTGTGAGGTGGAAGATGTGGAGGGATATGTGGTGCTTTAGGGGGTGAGGAGGGAGAGGTGGCGGGATATGTGTTGCTTTTGGGGTGAGGTGGGAGAGGTGGAGGGATATGTGGTGCTTTCGGGTGAGGTGGTAGAGGTGGAGGGATATGTGTTGCTTTAGGGGGTGAGGTGGGAGAGGTGGAGGGATATGTGGTGCTTTCGGGGTGAGGTGGGAGAGGTGGAGGGATACATGAGTGGTGGTTGAACTCAGCAGTTGATTCACTTGACTAGTCCTTTTGGTATTCCACCAACAGTGTAAGGAAAAGCAGCCAGGTCACCCATGATACAAGTCAGTATTCAACATTCATCCATGTCTGATTACGTCGGGAGATGACGTGGAAACCGTTCCACTAGGGGCAACAGTGAGTGCTGTTACCTTCAAGTAGGATTCAGTTTTGCTAGGGTGTTTTGGATGGGGATGGTGCCTCTAATTCCAAAGGTTGCATCCAGCGATAGAAAGTTGTCCTGAAAATGGTCTTCTCACAAAATTGTCTGCAGCTTCCAAACGATTATAATCTCTCTATGGAAAGATGAGACTCTCATGAACACTTCTCCGTTTTGCTCTACGACCCCCACAAGCGTCTTGGGACTCGTCTGAAGTCGGTACAGCTGATCTGCCAACTTCCGTCCGTAGTGTCTGAACAGTTCTGGTTATTATGTGGAAAGGTGAGACACTCATGGTCACGTACATGTTGCTCTAGGGCGCCCACAGGCCTCACAAGACTCGTCTGAAGCTCCTCCAGTACCCGTTGAAAAAATGAATGGAAGTATATATAGGGAGGGTTAAATACATGTAAGAAAATACAGAATAATAGTTCCTGATATTTCTAATATCTCTCAGATATAGGATAGACACTTCAGAACAAACATATTTTTTGGGGGGTGGGGTGGGTCAGCTATCTGAATCTATTATTCAATTTGTTTGAATGTGCTAACAGCAGTTAGGCTAGACAGGGCTTAAACTGTTATCGGTTAAAGGAAAACTCTGCCGAAAACAATCTTTTAGTATTTGTTTCAATAGTCCATTGTTGACATAGTCCCAAAATGTTTTGCTTGTCAGCAATCAAAACAACAACTACTCCTTTTAAAATCCCTGTATGATGCATTACATGATGCTCTGTTTTGAATCATACAGGGATGATTTCTGTATCTTGAAAACATGATTGATGATAAGCAAATCATTTTGGTACTAATTAAACAAATACCAGAAGAGAGAGAGAGAGAGAGAGAGAGAGAGAGAGAGAGAGAGAGAGAGAGAGAGAGAGAGAGAGAGAGAGAGAGAGAGAGAGAGAGAGAGAGAGAGAGAGAGAGAGAGAGAGAGAGAGAGAGAGAGAGAGAGAGAGAGAGAGAGAGAGAGAGAGAGAGAGAGAGAGAGAGAGAGAGAGAGAGAGAGAGAGAGAGAGAGAGAGAGAGAGAGAGAGAGAGAGGCCTAAAGAGCAGGAACCCAGACTTCATCAAAGACATTGGAAATAGAGGAGAAGGACCCACTGGTTACCCTCTAGGTTACAGAGAGCTGGTAGTCCCCTCCACCAAACTACCAGGTGTGAAACAGAGAAGAGACTCAGGGGGTATGCTAATTTGGTATAGAGCAGACCTAACCCACTCTAATAAATTAGTCAAAACTGGAACATTTTACATTTAGCTAGAATTTAATAAGGAACGTATCTCAACAGAGAAAAACATCCTCCTGTGTGCTACCTATATCCCCCCCACTAGAATCCACATACTTTAGTGATGACAGCTTCTCCATCCTAGACTGGAAGATCAACAAACTACAGGCTCAGGGACTGTGGAAACCTAAATGCCAGAACTGGACAAGAACCCAACACCGTCAGCACACAGAGGGACAAACACCTGCCTGGGGGTGACAGCATTCCATCCCTCATATGCCCTCCTAGAAACAACTATGACAACATAACCAATAAAAATGGGTCACAACTCTTACAGCTCTTTTGTACGCTGGGTATGTAGTACATAGTCAATGGTAGGGTTCGAAGGGAGTCCTATGGTAGGTACAGTACACATATAGCTAATTTCTTGGCAGTAGTATTGTCGACTACTTTATCACTGACCTCAACACAGAGTCTCTTAAAGCATTCACAGTCAGTCCACTGACTCCCCTATCAGATCATAGCAAAATCACACTCTACTTGAAATGAGCAATACTCAATCATGAGGCATCAAAGCCAAAGGAACTGAGTAATATTAAGAAATCCACCAAAACACTATTAGGCAACAACAAATTAATCCCTTTTGGACAATTTCCTGGACAACAGGTTTCACTGTAACAGTGAAGGTGTAAACTCGGCAGTAGAAAACCTAAACAGTATATTCGACCTCTCAGCTTCCCTATCAAATTGAAAAATGACAATTGGTTTGATGAAGAATGAATGAACCTAAGAAAGAAATTGAGAAACGTGTCCAACCAAAAACATAGAGACCCAGAAAACCTGAGCCTACGCCTTCACTATGGTGAATCACTAAAACAATGCAGAAATACACTACAGAAAAAGAATGAAGAGCATGTCAGAAATAAGCTCAATGTAATTAAATAATCCATAGAATCTAACCAATTCTGCAAAAATGTGAAAACTCAAAACAGACAACAACACGAAGAGTTATCGATCCAAAACGGAGATGTATGGATAAACCACTTCTCCAATATAGTTGGCTCTGTAACAAAGAACAAACAGCAAAAACATATACATGATCACATACACATCTTAGAATCAACTATTAAAGACTACCAGAATCAACTAGATTCTCCAATTACATTGAATGAACTGCAGGACAAAACACAAACCCTCCAAACCACAAAGGTCTGTGGGGTTGATTGTACCTAAATGAAATTATAAAATATACAGACCACAAATTCCAATTGGCTATACTAAAACTCTTTAACATCATCCTTAGCTCTGGCATCTTCCCCAAAATTTGGGACCAAGGACTGATCACCCCAATCCACAAAAGTGGAGACAAATTTGATCCTAATAACTCCTGGGGGATATGCATCAACAGCAACCTTGGGAAAATCCTCTGCATTATCATTAACAGCAGACTCGTTCATTTCCTCAGCGAAAACAATGTACTGAGAAAATGTCAAACTGGCTTTTTACCAAATTACCGTTCACTCTGCACACCCTAATTGATAAGCAAACCAAAACAAAGGCAAAGTCTTCTCACACTTTGTTGACATCAAAAAAGCTTTTGACTCCATTCGGCATGAGGGTCTGCTATACAAATTTATGGAAAGTGGTGTTAGGGGACAAAACAGACAACATTATAAAAAACATGGCAAAAAACACACATTTCTTTCCACAGGGCCGTGGAGTGAGTCAGCGATGCAGATTAAGCCCCACTCTCTTCAACATATACAGTGCCTTGCGAAAGTATTCGGCCCCCTTGAACTTTGCGACCTTTTGCCACATTTCAGGCTTCAAACATAAAGATATAAAACTGTATTTTTTTGTGAAGAATCAACAACAAGTGGGACACAATCATGAAGTGGAACGACATTTATTGGATATTTCAAACTTTTTTAACAAATCAAAAACTGACAAATTGGGCGTGCAAAATTATTCAGCCCCTTTACTTTCAGTGCAGCAAACTCTCTCCAGAAGTTCAGTGAGGATCTCTGAATGATCCAATGTTGACCTAAATGACTAATGATGATAAATACAATCCACCTGTGTGTAATCAAGTCTCCGTATAAATGCACCTGCACTGTGATAGTCTCAGAGGTCCGTTAAAAGCACAGAGAGCATCATGAAGAACAAGGAACACACCAGGCAGGTCCGAGATACTGTTGTGAAGAAGTTTAAAGCCGGATTTGGATACAAAAAGATTTCCCAAGTTTTAAACATCCCAAGGAGCACTGTGCAAGCGATAATATTGAAATGGAAGGAGTATCAGACCACTGCAAATCTACCAAGACCTGGCCGTCCCTCTAAACTTTCAGCTCATACAAGGAGAAGACTGATCAGAGATGCAGCCAAGAGGCCCATGATCACTCTGGATGAACTGCAGAGATCTACAGCTGAGGTGGGAGACTCTGTCCATAGGACAACAATCAGTTGTATATTGCACAAATCTGGCCTTTATGGAAGAGTGGCAAGAAGAAAGCCATTTCTTAAAGATATCCATAAAAAATGTTGTTTAAAGTTTGCCACAAGCCACCTGGGAGACACACCAAACATGTGGAAGAAGGTGCTCTGGTCAGATGAAACCAAAATTGAACTTTTTGGCAACAATGCAAAACGTTATGTTTGGCGTAAAAGCAACACAGCTGAACACACCATCCCCACTGTCAAACATGGTGGTGGCAGCATCATGGTTTGGGCCTGCTTTTCTTCAGCAGGGACAGGGAAGATGGTTAAAATTGATGGGAAGATGGATGGAGCCAAATACAGGACCATTCTGGAAGAAAACCTGATGGAGTCTGCAAAAGACCTGAGACTGGGATGGAGATTTGTCTTCCAACAAGTCAACGATCCAAAACATAAAGCAAAATCTACAATGGAATAGTTCAAAAATAAACATATCCAGGTGTTAGAATGGCAAAGTCAAAGTCCAGACCTGAATCCAATCAAGAATCTGTGGAAAGAACTGAAAACTGCTGTTCACAAATGCTCTCCATCCAACCTCACTGAGCTCGAGCTGTTTTGCAAGGAGGAATGGGAAAAAATTTCAGTCTCTCGATGTGCAAAACTGATAGAGACATACCCCAAGCGACTTACAGCTGTAATCGCAGCAAAAGGTGGCGCTACAAAGTATTAACTTAAGGGGGCTGAATAATTTTGCTGTGAACGATCTGAGAGACAAGGCAAGAAGGGCCTTCCATGCCATCAGAACAATCATACATTTGGATATACCAATTAGGATCTGGATAAAAAATACTTGAATCAGTCATAGAATCCATTGTCCTTTATGGCTGTGAGGTCTGGGGTCCACTCACCAACCAAGAATTCACAAAATGGGACAAACACCAAATTGAGACTTCTGCTAAAATTTACACAGTGTACAACGTAAAACACCAAATAGTGTATGCAGAGTCGAATTAAGCCGATACCCACTAATTATCAAAATCCAGAAAAGAGACGTTAAATTCTACAACCACCTAAAAGGAAGCGATTCCCGAACCTTCCATGACAAAGCCATCACCTACAGAGAGATGAACCTGGAGAAGAGTTCCCTAAGCAAGCTGGTCCTGGGGCTCTGTTCACAAACACAAACAGATCTCACAGAGCCCCAGGACGGCAACACAATTTAGACCCAACCAAATCATGAAAAACAAAAAAGGTAATTACTTGACACATTGGAAAGAATTTACAAAAGCAAACTAGAATGTTATTTGGCCCTCAACAGAGAGTACACAGTGGCAGAATACCTGACCACTGTGACCGGCCCAAAATTAAGTAAGTCTTTGTACAGACTCAGTGAGCATAGCCTTGCTATTGAGAAAGGCCGCCGTAGGCAGACCTGGCTCTCAAGAGAAGACAGGCTATGTGCACACTGCCCACAAAATGATGTGGAAACTGAGCTGCTCTTCCTAACCTCCTGCCCAAAGTATGACCATATTAGAGAGACATACTTGTATTTCCCTCAGATCCACAATGAATTTGAAAAATGAATCAAATTTTGATAAACTCCCATATCTGTTAGGTGAAATACCACAGTGTGCAATCACAGCAGCAATATTTGTGACCTGTTGCCACAAGAATAGGGCAACCAGTGAAGAACAAACACCATTGTAAATAGAACCCATATTTATGTTCATTTATTTTCCATTTTGTACTTTTACTCTTTGCACATCGTTACCACACTGAATATAGACATATGACGTTTGACATTTCTTTATTCTTTTGGAACTTTTGTAATGTAATGTTTACTCTTCATTTTTTTATTGTTTATTTCACTTTGTTAATTATATATTTCACTTGCTTTGGAAATGTAAACATACGTTTCCCATCCCTATAAATTGCATTAAATTGAATTGAAATTTATTTGAGAGAGAGACAGATAGATAGAGAGGGAGCCAGAGAGAGAGAGAAAGAGAGGCTAAGCTCTGAGCACTCATTAAAGGTGGAAGTCAAAGATAGGAGTTATCTCTAGTTCAATATTTAATTGGTGAATTTCTCCAGTGGGTTTTTTCTGCTTAAATCTTTAATGAAGATTAAGAAGGACCTAACAAAGCCTAATCAACATACCTTAGGATAACTGTCAGAGAGGAGTGGAGAGGGGCAGGGAGGGGGGATTGAGTCATGCACACACACAAACACGGACAAACAAACTCAGCAGCACACACACACACACACGCACGCACGCACGCACGCACGCACGCACGCACGCACGCACGCACGCACGCACGCACACACACACACACACACACACACACACACACACACACACACACACACACACACACACACACACACACACACACACACACACACACACACACAGCAGCTAATGGGATCCATTAAAATGGCGGCGGAAGAAATGGCAGCCGTTTACAGGCGACTAACCAATTGTGCTATTATGTGTTTTTCTTCGCATTATTTGCAAATTATTTTGTACACAATGTTTCTGCCACAGTATCTTATGGCAAAAAAAAGAGCTTCTGAAAATCAGGACAGCAATCACTCACCTCGGATCAGATTAAGATTTTTTCTTCAATGAGCAGGAAGCACAGGATATACGGCGAACACCCGACAAGGCCGACATCCCCATTCATTGTTTGCAAGAGAAAGAGAAGCAAGTACAGAGGACACAGAGCGGGGTGCCTCGTAAGGATTCCGAGGTCAAGTGGGAAAGCTGCCGTTACTCGCCAACGTGCAATCATTGGACAATAAACTAGACGAGGTACGATCACAAATATCCTATCAACGGGACATAAAAAACTGTAACATCTTATGTTTCCAGGAATCGTGGCTGAATGACGACATAGATATTCAGCTAGCAGGATATACTCTGCACCGGCTAGATAGAACAGCACAATCCAGTAAGACAGGGGGGGGGGGGGGGGTCTGTGCATATTTGTTAACAACAGCTGGTGCACGATATCTAAGGAAGTCTCTAAATTTTGCTCGCCTGAAGTAGAGTACCTCATGATAAACTATAGACCACACTATTTGCCAAGAGAGTTTTCATCTATACTTTTTGTGGCTGTTTATTTACCACCACAGACGAACACAGGCACTAAGACAGCACTCAGTCAGCTGTATACGGAAATAAGCAAACAGGCGCTCCTAATGTCTATCAACATGTTAAATGCGCAACCAGAGGGAAAACAATTCTAGACCACCTGTACTCCACACACAGAGACGTGTACAAAGCTCTCCCTCACCCTCCATTTGGTAAATCTGACCACAATTCTATCCTCCTGATTCCTGCTTACAAGCAAAAATTAAAGCAGGAAGTACCAGTGACTCGGTCTATAAAAAAGTGGTCAGATGAAGCAGATGCTAAACTACAGGACCGTTCTTCCGATTGCGATGAGGAGTACACTACATCAGTCACTGGCTTTATCAATAAGCGCATCGAGGACGTCGTCCCCACAGTGACTGTACAGACAAACCCCAACCAGAAGCTATGGATTACAGGCAACATTCTCACTGAGCTAAAGGGTAGAGCTGCCGCTTTCAAGGTGTGGGACTCTAACCCTGAAGCTTATAAGAAATCCTGCTATGCCCTCCGACGAACCATCAAACAGGCAAAGCACCAATACGGGGCTAAGATTGAATCGTACTAGACCGGCTCCGACGCTAGTCTTATGTGGCAGGGCTTGCAAACTATTACAGACTACAAAGGGAAGCACAGCCGCGAGCTGCCCAGTGACACGAGCCTAGCAGATAAGCTAAATCACTTCGTGACAAGCAACACTGAGGCATGTATGAGAGCATCAGCTGTTCCGGATGACTGTATTGTCATGCTCTCCATAGCCGACGTATGTAAAACCTTTAAACAGGTCAACATTCACAAAGCTGCAGGGCCAGACAGATTACCAGGACGTGTACTCCAAGCATGCGATGACCAACTGACATTTTCAACATGTCCCTGATTAAGTTTTTTATACCAACATGTTTTAAGCAGACCACCATAGTCCCTGTGTCCAAGGACACTAAGGCAACCTGCCAAATGACTACAGCCCATAGTACTCACGTCCGTAGCCATGAAGTGCTTTGAAAGGCTGGTAATGGCT
>NC_048584.1:37521514-37559014 GCF_013265735.2 Oncorhynchus mykiss
TGATTAAACTATATGTGGTAACATAAAACTATTTGTGGTAAACTATATGTGATAACATAAAACTATTTGTGGTAAACTATACATGATAACATAAAACTATTTGTGGTAAACTATATGTGGTAAACTATACATGATAACATAAAACTATTTGTGGTAAACTATACATGATAACATAAAACTATATGTGGTAACATAAAACTATATGTGGTAAACTATATGTGGTAACATAAAACTATATGTGGTAAACTATATGTGATTACATAAAACTATTTGTGGTAAACTATACATGATAACATAAAACTATATGTGGTAAACTATATGTGATAACATAAAACTATATGTGGTAAACTATATGTGATAACATACAACTATATGTGGTAAACTATATGTGATAACATAAAACTATATGTGGTAAACTATATGTGGTAAACTATATGTGGTAAACTATATGTGATAACATAAAACTATATGTGGTAAACTATATGTGATTAAACTATATGTGGTAACATAAAACTATTTGTGGTAAACTATATGTGATAACATAAAACTATTTGTGGTAAACTATACATGATAACATAAAACTATTTGTGGTAAACTATATGTGGTAAACTATACATGATAACATAAAACTATTTGTGGTAAACTATACATGATAACATAAAACTATATGTGGTAACATAAAACTATATGTGGTAAACTATATGTGGTAACATAAAACTATATGTGGTAAACTATATGTGATAACATAAAACTATTTGTGGTAAACTATACATGATAACATAAAACTATATGTGGTAAACTATATGTGATAACATAAAACTATATGTGGTAAACTATATGTGGTAAACTATATGTGGTAAACTATATGTGGTAACATAAAACTATATGTGGTAAACTATATGTGATAACATAAAACTATATGTGGTAAACTATATGTGATTAAACTATATGTGATAACATAAAACTATATGTGGTAAACTATATGTGATAACATAAAACTATATGTGGTAAACTATATGTGGTAAACTATATGTGGTAAACTATATGTGGTAACATAAAACTATATGTGGTAAACTATATGTGATAACATAAAACTATATGTGGTAAACTATATGTGATAACATAAAACTATTTGTGGTAAACTATACATGATAACATAAAACTATATGTGGTAAACTATATGTGATAACATAAAACTATATGTGGTAAACTATATGTGATAACATAAAACTATATGTGGTAAACTATATGTGGTAAACTATATGTGGTAAACTATATGTGGTAACATAAAACTATATGTGGTAAACTATATGTGATAACATAAAACTATATGTGGTAAACTATATGTGATAACATAAAACTATATGTGGTAAACTATATGTGGTAAACTATATGTGATAACATTAAACTATATGTGATTAAACTATACATGATAACATAAAACTATATGTGGTAAACTATAGATGATAACATAAAACTATATGTGGTAAACTATATGTGATAACATAAAACTATATGTGGTAAACTATATGTGGTAAACTATATGTGATAACATTAAACTATATGTGATTAAACTATACATGATAACATTAAACTATATGTGGTAAACTATATGTGATAACATTAAACTATATGTGATTAAACTATACATGATAACATTAAACTATATGTGGTAAACTATATGTGATAACATTAAACTATATGTGATTAAACTATACATGATAACATAAAACTATATGTGGTAAACTATATGTGATAAACTATATGTGATAACATTAAACTATATGTGATTAAACTATACATGATAACATAAAACTATATGTGGTAAACTATATGTGATTAAACTATATGTGGTAAACTATATGTGGTAAACTATATGTGATTAAACTATATGTGGTAAACTATATGTGGTAAACTATATGTGATAAACTATATGTGATAAACTATATGTGATTAAACTATATGTGATAACATACAACTATATGTGGTAAACTATATGTGATAACATGAAACTATTTGTGGTAAACTATACATGATAACATAACACTATTTTTGGTAAACTATAGATGATAACATAAAACTATATGTGATAACATAAAACTATATGTGGTAAACTATACATGATAACATAAAACTATATGTGATAAACTATATGTGATAACATAAAACTATATGTGATAAACTATATGTGGTAAACTATATGTGGTAACATAAAACTATATGTGGTAAACTATATGTGGTAAACTAGATGTGATAAACTATATGTGATAACATAAAACTATATGTGATAAACTATATGTGATAAACTATATGTGATAAACTATATGTGATAACATAAAACTATATGTGATAAACTATACATGATAACATAAAACTATATGTGGTAAACTATAGATGATAACATAAAACTATATTTGATAAACTATATGTGATAAACTATATGTGGTAACATAAAACTATATGTGGTAACATAAAACTATATGTGGTAAACTATATGTGATAACATGAAACTATATGTGATAACATGGGAGCACGTGAGAACATGATCTCATGTGAAATGAATGTTAAATATTTGTCACAACACATGGGGATGAAAAACGTCAACATGTGATACCGTCGTGACATTACATATGTTACCACATGTGGAAACTCAAATGTACTTTAGAATATTTGACTTTGAATGCATAATTGACATGACTTTAATATAAACATTCACGGTACACTAGAGGTTATTATCTAATTACTGTAAAAATAGGGTAGATCTAGTTACTGTATTTTTACAGTAGGTCTATGGAGATAATAGAGATTGGCAATAACACATTTTTTTCAGTTAAAATAAAGTGAATATATGACAACAGGGTGTAGGTGTTATTTCTATAAATTGACAGTATGCTGCTATATTCTGATTTCAATTGCTGTAAAATCTTGTAGTGTGACAACAATTGGGACTCAGTCTTAATTGGGATTTTAATTCATAACCTCTTGGTCACTAGCAAGCTGTGAAGTCCTGCTACAGTGCAGCTACACCACCAGATCTGTGAGTGTGAAAAAAAGAGATATGGCCACAGACTTATTGGCTATAATGCATTTCAGCACTTTGCTAAAAGCTGCCACAGAATCAAGCAAATAATTAACACCGCCAGTGTAAAACTAGCAGTGGTCAAGGACACTTGACATAGAGTATACATTCATTTTAGGGGATTTGAACAGTAACTGGGGCTGTAACTAGGGTTGTAACTAGGGTTGTAACTAGGGTTGTAACTATGGTTGTAACTATGGTTGTTATGGTGACAACCTTACCGCCACACCGGCGGTCACGAGTCATGATCACAGTCAAATTCCAAGTAAACATTTAGTCATGGTAACTGGGCTTCTCAAAGCTCTGATGGTGCTGATGCTGCTGATGGTCATTAATAGCCTACCAGCTATTTAAGTGCATAGATGACATGTATTTGTACAGCTGCCCCTGTTTTGATACAGATGTATGATAATGGTGCGTTCTAAATGGAAACAAATTTCACACATGTATTATTTAGTATATGTAAAAAATAAGATTAAAACAAGAATAGTCTAATGGGTGACAATATTAGTGTGTTACTTGTGAATTATATATTATCACTTGATGCCCAGCATATGGAAAAAAAAACTTTTTGTTGCAACTTTTTTAAATCACACACCTCATGTAGCTTAGCCCATGGAAATATATGTTTTAATAAGGGTTGTAATCACAACTAAAGTGGCCAAATAACTTCTTTAAAATTAAGCACATTAATCCGCTTTACAAGAGGTGTAGAAACTTACTGGCGTACATAAGCAGCACATAAGTTTGGGGAAGATAACTTCCTCCATAAAAATGCACCTTTACTATAAAAACATTACATGCATAATTGTATTTGCGGTCACTTTTGGTGTTTTGGTGTTTTCCACTAATGGAACATTCGCACTTACCTACCACCTACCACACTTACCTACCATGTGCGCACTGCTGCGCTTACAATGTGAAGAAATAGCCTACTATTTTAAGCTAAACGTTTTGATCTGTTGTGATAGCCACATTGCGAAAAAAAAAGTTTTGAGGGGGATGCTAGTATTGTAATACTTTGGATCTATTGCATCCCACAACTGTCTCAGACTATGTTAGGAATATTTAATTATCGCAAAGAATATAATAGGGGGATAGTTGATTGACATAGTCTAGTGCTTTTGCTGTTCGTTATGCCTACTCATCTTGTTGGCTGATGGAAAGTAATTGTGGACAGTTCTTCCAATATATGCACCTTGGAATTGGATGAGGACGCGTGCAATTATGTCCCGGATGTGTTTGTCTTCACTTGTAGCCTGTGAGAAAGACAGGATCACATGATGGAGCGCGAAGCACTCAGGGAGGAGGGCACAACAGCCACTGGCCACAAAAGGCATGGATTTTTTTCGGGTGCCGCAGTGAAACTTTAGGCATTATCAAGTGCTTGTCAAATTGTGAATGAGTGACTGATGTAGTGTGTACAGCCTGCAGAGCAGAGCTCATGCCTTTGAAGCAACTTTTTTCAAATCATCATTAGAGTCGCGTCATGCAGCCTTATATTGTATAAAAAACCAAAACATATAGCTTTTGTAGAACAACTAAAATTACATTTATAACTCTAATTTAAGCATATAGGAATACCTATTTCTTTGTTAAGCACTTAACACAGAATAGCAGCATGTGCGCACTCCTTCAAATCATTTGGAGAAAATATCCTCTATTTTAATTCAGCTTTGTATTCTTCATACTATAAAATAATATAAAATAATGCCATGGAATTCTAAGCAAATCTTGTCTGCTAAATAAACTAGTGTAGCCCACAGCCATATGGCAAAGCCAGATGAGGACCTAACATAACTATGTTATATAGTTTCTTCTGAAATAGTCTATTATTATACCTTTATTTCAAGGAACACAGACTGAGACCAAGGTCTCTTTTACAGCTGGGCCCTGTGTACACATGTTAACACATAGAGTTTAGCTACAATGATTAAGAAACGACACAAGACAAACAAAACCATCACAGATAACACAAAATAATACAGCAACAGATTACATTTACACACAGGTTATTCCAATAACAGCACAAGAAATTGCATTACCCGAAACAGTTACAAGCAAAATAAAAATCCTCCAATAAATATTTAAAATGGGCAACAGGGGGACAAGCGTCTCAAGTTTAAGTTTATTCTGCAGACTATTCCACAGGCAAGGAGCGTAACAGGAAAAGGCAGCCATACCCAACTCTGTGGAAACCACATGGGCCTCAAGTGTAATCCATGCTTTAGACCTGGTTTTAGGAATTATAATTCTAATGTTGATGAGTGATGATAAATAAGAAGGTAGCTTAATCAGAAGTGCTTTATAGACAAACACGAGAGCATGTTGTTCTCGAATCATGAACAGCGAAGTCCAACCCACATTTTGACACAGTGGTGAATATATTTTCTTCAAATCATGTTAATTTAGACCTGTCTAAAATAAATTATACATTTATTGTGATGGTGTATGCTATATTAAATGGATTTATTAGACTTTTTAAAATGTACATTTTTACTAAGGTCTGCATTAGTGGCTCGTAGGCTATGCATGAAAGCTAAGAGTTGCTAAATGTGTTGATGTTAATTAAAGGTCAATTACAGTGAGACAGGCAGTTATTTGCTTGACAATCACCAGCTGCCCCTAGTCATGACATTTTGTCAGCTGGTAACAGTCATGGTAATTGACCCCTAATTAACATAAACACATTTAGCATCTCTAGGCCTCCACATATATACGCCTTTGGAACATCTACATTTAAACAAGTCTAACAAATCAATTTAATGTACACCATCACAATAAATCCATAATTTATTTTAGGTCTAACGAAACGTTATGATATGTATTATTATTATTATTTTTTTTTTTAAACAACAGAATATGAGTTGTGTGTTTCCTGTATACGTGCCATGCCATTGGCTGTGGTTTTGTTCATTTAGCAGGCAAGATATGCTTATCAGTCCCGTGCCATTATTTTATAATATATGATTTTAAAGTAAGAATATTATAAAATTAAACTTAATTGATAAAAAAATATAAAGGATATTTTTCACATTGAGGAGGAAGTTTGCATATGAACTGGCAAAACTGAGCTTAGAAGTGATCATTTGAAACAGGTCCTTTTGAGTTATTTGACAACTTTAGTTCTGAACGATACAAACCTTAGAATGTATTAGAAAATGAAAACATATATTGGCTGCATAATGGGACTATAGGGTATTAATTATTTGAGAAAGTCGCAAAAAAAAGCTTACGCTTTGTCTCTTGCCTCAGGCTGCAAACAGTGTTCTCTCATCAAGTGATCATATTTTCACCCATCAGACAATTCTCAATTTAATCTTGTCTTTACTAATATTCTAAATTAGGTCCAATTTAGAATGTCCCATGATCAAATGGGCAGGAACAAGGGAAGGAACAGGGGCAGGAACTGGGGCAGGAACAAGGGTAAGGGAAAAATACACACTCTAATAGCGAATGGAGGCTGCTTTCGTTTTTCTGTACCTGCAGCTACCCAGTGCGTCATTTGGGAATTGAAGTTAAATCTATTCGGGAACATCGATATTTACATGTTTTCACAACAAAACATAGTTGATTAAACTGTTTCCAGCCTCTCCCTCTGCGTGCTGGAGAATGGAATGAAGGAGAGGGAGCAGGAGATGTACATGTACAGTGATATTCTGTAGCTGAAGGTAATGTATCAGCCTACATGAAAATATAAAAAATGCCCTAAAACTAGGCTATTCAAAATCAAATATAAATTCACAAATTACAACTTAACTCTGTAAGCGAGTTGGGTACTACCAACGCATGTCCAGAGTGCATAAGAGAAGATTTCCATCGATCAATGGTCATTTTGGAAATTTAATGCAGTCTAAATTTACTGCCGGCGTGAAGACAATATGGTCACCACAACATCCATACTTGCAAGCTCTTGGTTGGGATTGCGTTGATGTTTCTGCAGTGCTACCAGGTTCATACTAATTGCTTGGAACATATACTAATACACTGTAAAAAAAATAAGGGCATGGTTGGGGTAGACTACAGTGTTGAAAAAAAGCAGTGGAAATAGCTTCGAAGTAAAGAGTTGAGTTTGAAGGGTCTAGGGTTTACAGAGAATGGTACGACAAACAAAAAACATCCAGTCAGTAGCTGTGGGTGAAAACAGAGCGGTTGAAGTAGAATATCATGAATCATTCAAGCCAGGCAGGCCACAAACAGGCAAATAATGGTATAGTACAACAGTGGTGTGCAGAACGGCATCTCGAAATGCACAACTCGTCGGTCCTTGACACGGATTGGTTATTGCAGCAAACGACCACACAAGGTTCCACTCCTTAAAGCAAGAAGAAGTGGCTCCAGTGGGAAGCTGATCAGCAACACTGGACGATTGAACACGGATACAGCGTTGCAATACAATAATCTCAAACGAATACGACGATGCACAAAGCAACTCAAACTTTGAAATTGCATCACTGACATCAATTTTATTTTTTGATACAGCTACCATTTCACATGTCTCTTGTGATGTGGTTCACAACAGCACTGATGGATGTGTTGACTTAACACCTGCTTGGCGTTTTGTACGACCCCGCCCATTTGTTCCATGCTGGCTGAAGACCTAGCTAGCCAGTAACTACCTAACACCTGACCCAGATGAAGACCTATCTAGCCAGTAACTAGCTAACACCAGACCCAGATGAAGACCTAGCTAGCCAGTAACTCCCTAACACCAGACCCAGATGAAAGGGAAACATATATGTTTATTTGTCAGAAACGAATAGGGTAAACATTTAACTATATTTGCTGACACCCTATAGTCACATTCTGGCACCAGTAGAGTAGCTATCTAGCTATATAAACCACACTGCACTGAAAACACGCCTTCTCTGATGTTGGTTACAAGGCGGCACTTATTTAAATGAGGTAAGATAATATTATGTTACCATTGGTGTATTAAAATGAGAGTTAAGGTGATGTCACCTTGTCCCTTTAATAATTAATCAATGTGTTTGACATGGGGGAGTTGATCAGTAACGGTCATTTTTCATATTTTGGTCATCATACTTTGTTCTGGTTTCCTTCAAATAACATCCAATTTCATGACAAACATGATTTTGACTGTTCATAACCTTTGAAAAATATGTTTAATACCTCACAAAAAAGTAGTAGGTTAAAAACAACCCAGTAATGAGTGAATAGTGGTCAGAATGTTGAGTTATTTTCATCCAGTTGGATCACTTAGTTGGTTTTTCTTTGAAGACTGGAATTGTGGCTTTCAAGGTAATTTTTGGGCCACCTGTGAGAGTAAATGTCATTCCGGTTCATCTATTATGTTGTATTGTCATCACATGTTTAAGGTTGAGTAGCTGGCATGTTTGTAGCTTTAATGAGGGTTACACCAGTGTATGAGTTTGTCAATTGCCTAGGCATATGCCTATGTTGGGATGGTTACCAGTTTATGTTATTTAAATAATAATGTCATTACAATTATATAAAAATACATCATGTGTAAAAATATTGAATGAAAACTTTCATTTGCAGTGTACAAACTTAACGTGATGTTCAGGAAATACCTTTAATCTCACAGGTGGCCAAAAAGAACGATCTGAAAATAACCTAAAATTTTTTAAAGAAAAATTATAAACACATAAAAACGACAGGCTGCATAACAACAGCAGCCTGGTGGTCCAAAATAGCATAACTGGCATAACGGGACAAAATCTTCGGACAAAAAGGTATTTGTTCATAAGGAATTACTTTTCTATCTTGTTATTATAGTGGTTTTAAGTCCTCTGCTTGCAGTGTGGATCAACATGCAATGCGCCCTGGAATGTTGAACCACATGATTTAATTTGTGGAAAATCACATTATTTCATGCGCGAAGCGTGAGAAATCACGTGAACACGTGTTTTTGAAACACTTCACATATGACATTTCACATGTTATAACACGTTATCGCTGTTCAGCCTCTCGATTTGAGGAACGCTGATCTTTCAACTTTTCATTTACTTATTTCAGCAGTTTGAGAGTTTTCTGTATAGTTTTCTAATGTTGGTGGGGAATATTATTCAGTTTTAATGTTACTCCCTGAATCACTATGATAAATATACACGTTTTTCTTGTGTATTTTTTAACAAGGCTGAGCTTTACTTTGAAGTCCATAGTGTATGAACACAGGTCAGCTCAGTTACTGACACAGGCGTTGGCGTAGCAGGAAGATTGGAATGCTGTGAAACAAGAGGTTGTGAGTTCAAATCCCAGACAATGACATGTAGAATAGTCAAATATGTAAGATAAAATCACTGTGTCCGTATCATAAGGACTCATTTTTCTTTGCAGAAATCTCAACTGAAAATGTGAATCCATATGTGAAAGATTATGTGAAATATCATCAAGTGAATTGTTCCTAAAACACGTGCAAAATGTGGAAAAGTCACATGTGAAATCATGAATTTTCCAAAACACACACAAATTGTAATATTGTAGTATTGTTTTTGTTTTTTGTTTTTCCACCTTTATTTAACCAGGTAGGCTAGAGAACACTTTCTCATTTACAACTGCGACCTGGCCAAGAGAAAGCAAAGCAGTGTGACACAAACCACACAGAGTTACACATGGAATAAACAAACGTACTGTCAATAACACAGTAAAAAAAGTCTATATACATTGTGTGCAAATGAGATAAGATTAGGGAGTTAAGGCAATAAATAGGCCGTAGTGGCAAAATAATTACAATATGGCAATTAAACACTGGAGTGATAGGTGCAAACGAGCAAAAAATAATTAAATAACAATATGGGGATGAGGAAGTTGGGTGGGCTATTTACAGATGGGCTATGTATAGGTGCAATGGTCTGTAAGCTGCTCTGACAGCTGATGCTTAAAGTTAGTGAAGGAGATATGAGTATCCAGCTTCAGTGATTTTTGCAATTTGTTCCAGTCATTGGCAGCAGAGAACTGGAAGGAAAGGCGGAAGAGGAGTCGGCTTTGGGGGTGACCAGTGAAATATACCTAGCGCGTGCTACGGATGGGCGCTGCTATGGTGACCAGTGAGCTGAGATAAGGCGAGAGCATACAGGTCGCAGTGGTGGGTAGTATATGGAGCTTTGGTGACAAACTGTGATAGACTGCATCCAATTTGCTGAGTAGAGTCTATGAGTAGAGCTATTTTGTAAATGACATTGCCGAAGTCAAGGATCGGTTGGATAGTCAGTTTTACGATGGTATGGTTGGCAGCATGAGTGAAGGATGCTTTGTTGTAATATAGGAAGCAGATTCTAGATTTAATTTTGGATTGGAGATGTTTAATGTGAGTCTGGAAGGAGAGTTTAGAGTCTAACCAGACACCTAGGTATTTGTAGTTGTCCACATATTCTAAGTCAGAACCGTCCAGAGTAGTGATGCTGGACTGGCGGGCAGGAACGGGCAGTGATCGGTTGAAGAGCATGCATTTAGTTTTACTTGCATTTAAGAGCAGTTTGAGGCCACGGAAGAAGAGTTGTATGGCATTGAAGTTCATCTGGAGGTTTGTTAACACAGTGTCCAAAGTAGGGCCAGAAGTATACAGAATGGTGTCGTCTGCGTAGAGGTGGATCAGAGAATAACCAGCAGCAAGAGCGACATCATTGATGTATACAGAGAAAAGAGTCGGCCCGAGAATTGAACCCTGTGGCACCCCCATAGAGACTGTCAGAGGTCCGGACAACAGGCCCTCCGATGTGACACAATGAACTCTGTCTGAGAAGTAGTTACATTTTATATTGTAAATGTGTAATATTGGAGTAACAATGTAATAGCGTGATGTACTGTTTTATGTACTGGTATAGGTTGGTGTTGGGTTTTGTTGCAAAGGAACTGTATGGATACCAGGAAGAGTAATTGGGATTCTAATCATTTCCAAATAAACACACGCACAGACACGCACACACACACACACAGACATGCACGCACACACACACGCACACACACACGCACACACACACGCACACACACACGCACACACACACGCACACACCACGCGCACACACATAAACTCAAACAGTCAACTGCATAGTTTGTGGTGTGTGACGTTGGGAAACCTGAGTCTATTCCACAACCGGATCTCATATGTGCAAACACAAATCTGCACATTTACACATGTACCACAGAAATGCAAAGCACTACACTTTAAAAAACATCAATTTACTCATGGAACAGCAAGATGGTTTGGGAAAGTGTGGTGCACCTAGGGGTCAAAACATTTACAGTCCCTTACTTCATTTTACATCATAGAGTTTAACCTTTAAACTCAGAATCCATTCTAGAATTTAACCTATAATCTATGACCTATAAAGCTTTAAACTCATATTCCATTCTATAATTTAACCTATAATCTATGACCTATAAAGCTTTAAACTCATATTCCATTCTAGAGTTTAAGCTAGCTTTAAACTCATATTCCATTCTAGAATTTAACCTAGCTTTAAACTCATATTCCATTCTAGAATTTAACCGAGCTTTAAACTCATATTCCATTCTAGAATTTAACCTAGCTTTAAACTCATATTCCATTCTAGAATTTAACCTTTAAACTCATATTCCATTCTAGAATTTAACCTAGCTTTAAACTCATATTCCATTCTAGAATTTAACCTTTAAACTCATATTCCATTCTAGAATTTAACCTTTAAACTCATATTCCATTCTAGAATTTAACCTTTAAACTCATATTCCATTATAGAATTTAACCGATCTTTAAACTCATTTAAAGGGACGAGCTCCTGTAATTTCAGGACCTTTTGAAGCTTGTTCCAAGCCGAAGGAGCAGATAACTGGAAAGCTTTTTCACCTATCTCTGTACTGGGCCTGTCTGCTGGACAATGTAGTTACGCAAGTCAAACGAGAGCTGACTCAATATGGCCTTATAAATAAAAACGTACCAATGATCATCTCTGAAGAGCTAAGGAATGCCTGCCTACTCTCATATAGAGGGTACACACTGTGGGGAACAAAAGGTGCCATCTAGAACCTTTAAGGGTTTGTCTACTGTCCCCATAGGAGAATATGTACAGGATATCACCAGAATCAATTACAGGTACCAAAGTAGAGGAAACAAGCCTGTACAGTATATGTAAAGTATCCTGGAAAACTTATGTCAGCACACACACACACACACACTCTTTAAAGAGGGAAAAAAAAAATAAAAAAAATAAATAAATAAATAAATAAATAAATAAAAAATAAAAATTCACAAAAGTAGCCATACCCTTGTCAGCATGATGAATGAGAAAATAAGGAGAGAGAGAGATTTGTACTTTAACCATTTGTACATCGTTACAACACTGTATAATATGACAATTGAATTGTCTTTATTCTTTTGAAACTTCTGTATGTGTAATGTTTACTGTTTTTTTCACTTTTGTATATTATCTACCTCACTTGCTTTGGCAACGTTAACATATGCTTCCTATGCCTATAAAGCCCCTTGAATTGAGAGAGAGAGAGAGAGAGAGAGGGAGAGAGAGAGGGAAAGGTGTGTGACCAGATCCCATAGAGCTCTGGTCTAATGTAGTGCACTACTGTTGACCAGATCCCATAGAGCTCTAGTCTAATGTAGTGCACTACTGTTGACCAGATCCCATAGAGCTCTAGTCTAATGTAGTGCACTACTGTTGACCAGATCCCATAGAGCTCTAGTTTAATATAGTGCACCACTGTTGACCAGATCCCATAGAGCTCTAGTCTAATGTAGTGCACTACTGTTGACCAGATCCCATAGAGCTCTAGTTTAATATAGTGCACTACTGTTGACCAGATCCCATAGAGCTCTAGTCTAATGTAGTGCACTACTGTTGACCAGATCCCATAGAGCTCTAGTTTAATATAGTGCACCACTGTTGACCAGATCCCATAGAGCTCTAGTTTAATGTAGTGCACTACTGTTGACCAGATCCCATAGAGCTCTAGTCTAATGTAGTGCACTACTGTTGACCAGATCCCATAGAGCTCTAGTTTAATGTAGTGCACTACTGTTGACCAGATCCCATAGAGCTCTAGTTTAATGTAGTGCACTACTGTTGACCAGATCCCATAGAGCTCTAGTCTAATGTAGTGCACTACTGTTGACCAGATCCCATAGAGCTCTAGTTTAATGTAGTGCACTACTGTTGACCAGATCCCATAGAGCTCTAGTCTAATGTAGTGCACTACTGTTGACCAGATCCCATAGAGCTCTAGTCTAATGTAGTGCACTACTGTTGACCAGATCCCATAGAGCTCTAGTCTAATGTAGTGCACTACTGTTGACCAGATCCCATAGAGCTCTAGTTTAATATAGTGCACTACTGTTGACCAGATCCCATAGAGCTCTAGTCTAATGTAGTGCACTACTGTTGACCAGATCCCATAGAGCTCTAGTTTAATGTCGTACACTATGTAGGGAATAGGGTGCCATATAGGATGCAAACCCAGTGATGGACAAACATATAGAGACGTATACTGTAAACACCGAGAACCACAGAATGTACCGCAAAGTTACTGTATATGCATCAAAACAATCACATAGTTGCATCAAGCTCTATAGTAAACATTTATGCGGGTGTATAGTGGTGCTTATTCAAGACCTGGAGTGCTGGAATCATCTACACTGAATGATATATGCATAGTGTTGCTCCCATGTATCATGAGTTGAAATAAAAAAAAACTTTTAAAAAATCCCATATCCACAATAATCTTATTTCTCTCAGGTTTTCTGCACGAATGTGTTTACTCCAAGCAGTTTAGTCTCCTCAACTTGTTTTATTACCCTATTATTCATTACAAGATTTAGTTGAGATTCAGGGTTCAGTGAATCATTTGTCCCAAATACAATGTTTTTAATTTGTTTTATATTTAGGACTAACTTATTCCTTGCCACCCATTCTGAAACTAACCACACCTCTTTGTTAAGTGTTCCAGTCATTTTTTTGTTAGCGAGCTTTTCTCCTTTGCCAAGATAATCACTCCTCCTGACTGGTGTGGCAAGAATCTGATTAAACAGCATGATCATTACACAGGTGCACCTTGTACTGGGGACAATAAAAGGCCACTTTAAAATGTGCAGTGTTGTCACACGACACAATGCCACAGATATCTCAAGATTTGAGGGAGTGTGCAATTGTTGTCGAAGGGGTATTTCTGTCTGTAATGAAACCCTTTTGTGGGGCAAAACTCATTCTGGTTGGCCTGGCTGCCAAGATGGTGGCACACCATGTCACGACTTCCCCTGCCTGTTGGGGCGGCGCTCGGAGGTCGTCGTCGCCGGTCTACTAGCTGCCACCGATCCTTCTTCCTTTTCTTTTGGTTAAGTCTGTTTTGTGTTTCACCTGGTTTCATTTTGGTTAATTAGGGGGGGTATTTATCTCAACATTTCCTTTGGGTTTTTGTGCGGGATTGTTTTCGTTCGACTGTCAGTTAGTTTTCGGTTGCGTTTTCTTTAGTTCAATTTTAACAGGTGGTTTTTCCCTGGACTGTGTCTGAGTGGGGTTTTGTGGCTACTATTGTAGTCCTGTGTCCTGCTATTTTTTAGTTTGTATAATAAACCCCCCCCCTTTCCTTCGAAACTTGTTTCTCCTGCGCCTGACTCCACACCCACCTCTCCTTGGGGAGATCTGACACACCAATGGCTCCACCCCT
This sequence comes from Oncorhynchus mykiss, assembly GCF_013265735.2. Taxonomy (NCBI): domain Eukaryota; kingdom Metazoa; phylum Chordata; class Actinopteri; order Salmoniformes; family Salmonidae; genus Oncorhynchus; species Oncorhynchus mykiss. Next base: position 37,536,228 of record NC_048584.1, read on the forward strand.
GCACAGTCACGTGAAATCCATAAATTAGGAACTAATGAATTTATTGATATTGACTGATTTCCTCATATGAACTGTAACTCGGTAAAATCTTTGAAATTGTTGCATGTTGCATTAACATTTTTGTTCAGTATAATATAATGCTGTGTTTAAGCCCCCTGCAGGGAAATATTGCCAATTTGTGTGTGCAATGCCAACTCTGCAATACACTGACTACAACCAGTTCTGTAATAGGACATTACTCCTTTGCCCGACACGCTAAAAGCATCCTCACGCGACATTCCTCTTTTATGCTCAACACACTCTCCTATATTTCCATCCCTGTGGCCTTCATTTTGTAATTGTTATAGGAACTGTGTGAATATTACGGGACACTGGACATCGCCTTATTAACACCACTCTGATTAGAGGAGACTGGACATCACCTTATTAACACCACTCTGATTAGAGGAGACTGGACATCACCTTACTAACACCACTCTGTTTAGAGGAGACTGGACATCACCTTCTTAGTGTGTGTGTGTGTGTGTGTGTGTGTGTCTGTGCGTGTGTGTGTGTGTGTGTGTGTGTCTGTGCGTGTGTGTGTGTGTGTGTGTCTGTGCGTGTGTGTGTGTGTGTGTGTGTGTGTGTGTGTGTGTGTGTGTGTGTGTGTGTGTGTGTGTGTGTGTCTATGTGTGTGTGTGTGTGTGTGTGTGTGTGTGTGTGTGTGTGTGTGTGTGTGTGTGTGTGTGTGTGTGAGTGTGTGTGTGTGTGTCTATGCGTGTTGTTTATGAGTGGTACTAATGCAGCAGTCCTAACAACCAGTTCAGCATATATAACATAGCTATGGTAGATATTATCATTAAGACTCAATGTTAATTATTAACAAGCTGAAAACAAACCTCTTAGGGCCTTAGGAACATTAACAAAACAGCAGTCGAGAGCTGGACCAGTCGGCAAAGAACAATCGGGAGTTACCGGGGCAGTTTGTATTAATTTGTACATTTGAATACCAATCAAAACTCAATATTCATTTTGGAAAAACATCTTACTTGGATGCAGCAATAGATAGTGTTAGTTGATGATCCTTTTAGATCCAACTGGAGATGTTTTTTAGTTAAACACCACATCCATCAATGGTGTTATGATGTTACTGTACTTGTTGTACATATTTTAATCCCTTTGTTTGGCAAACACGTTCATCTAGTCAAGATCACTTTCTGAGTCAAGATCACTTTCTGAGTCAAGATCACTGTCTGAGTCAAGATTACTTTCTGAGTCAAGATCACTTTCTGAGTCAAGATCACTGTCTGAGTCAAGATTACTTTCTGAGTCAAGATCACTTTCTGATTCAATATTACTTTCTGAGTCAAGATCACTTTCTGATTCAAGATTACTTTCTTAGTCAAGATCACTTTCTGAGTCAAGATCACTGTCTGAGTCAAGATCACTTTCTGAGTCAAGATCACTTTCTGATTCAAGATTACTTTCTGAGTCAAGATTACTGTCTGAGTCAAGATCACTTTCTGAGTCAAGATCACTTTCTGAGTCAAGATCACTGTCTGAGTCAAGATCACTTTCTGAGTCAAGATCACTTTCTGAGTCAAGATTACTTTCTGAGTCAAGATTACTTTCTGAGTCAAGATTACTTTCTGATTCAAGATTACTTTCTGAGTCAAGATTACTTTCTGAGTCAAGATTACTTTCTGAGTCAAGAACACTTTCTGAGTCAAGATCACTTTCTGAGTCAAGATTACTTTCTGAGTCAAGATTACTTTCTGAGTCAAGAACACTTTATGAGTCAAGATTACTTTCTGAGTCAAGATTACTTTCTGAGTCAAGATTACTTTCTGAGTCAAGATTACTTTCTGAGTCAAGAACACTTTCTGAGTCAAGATCACTTTCTGAGTCAAGATTACTTTCTGAGTCAAGATTACTTTCTGAGTCAAGATTACTTTCTGAGTCAAGAACACTTTATGAGTCAAGATTACTTTCTGAGTCAAGATTACTTTCTGAGTCGAGATTACCAACTGAGTCAAGATCACTTTCTGATTCAAGATTACTTTCTTAGTCAAGATTACTTTCTGAGTCAAGATCACTTTCTGAGTCAAGATCACTTTCTGAGTCAAGATCACTTTCTGAGTCAAGATCACTTTCTGAGTCAAGATCACTTTCTGAGTCAAGATTACTTTCTGAGTCAAGATTACTTTCTGAGTCAAGATTACTTTCTGAGTCAAGATTACTTTCTGAGTCGAGATTACCAACTGAGTCAAGATCACTTTCTGATTCAAGATTACTTTCTTAGTCAAGATTACTTTCTGAGTCAAGATCACTTTCTGAGTCAAGATCACTTTCTGAGTCAAGATCACTTTCTGAGTCAAGATCACTTTCTGAGTCAAGATCACTTTCTGAGTCAAGATTACTTTCTGAGTCAAGATTACTTTCTGAGTCAAGATTACTTTCTGAGTCAAGATTACTTTCTGAGTCAAGATCACTTTCTGAGTCAAGATTACTTTCTGAGTCAAGATTACTTTCTGAGTCAAGATTACTTTCTGAGTCAAGATTACCTTCTGAGTCAAGATCACTTTCGGAGTCAAGATTACCAACTGAGTCAAGATTACTTTCTGAGTCAAGATCACTTTCTGAGTCAAGATTACCAACTGAGTCAAGATTACTTTCTGAGTCAAGATCACTTTCTGAGTCAAGATCACTTCCTGTGTCAAGATCACTTTCTGAGTCAAGATCACTTTCTGAGTCAAGATTACTTTCTGATTCAAGATTACCAACTGAGTCAAGATCACTTTCTGATTCAAGATTACTTTCTGAGTCAAGATCACTTTCTGAGTCAAGATCACTTTCTGATTCAAGATTACTTTCTGAGTCAAGATCACTTTCTGAGTCAAGATCACTTTCTGAGTCAAGATTACTTTCTGAGTCAAGATCACTTTCTGAGTCAAGATCACTTTCTGATTCAAGATTACTTTCTGAGTCGAGTCAAAATGAGTCCAAATTTCTGAGTCGAAATGCAAGCCAAGATCTAACGCACATATTTTTTTTATTAAAACGACTTAAAAAAAAATAAGCCTCTGCAACATTAACCAATTAAAAACAGTTCTGTAGCAATGAGGTTTGTGCAGCAGGGTATATGCCCAATACATTATCACTGCATATTGGCTATGCTTGAATTACCCTGCCAATGTTGTTCTTCTCAGGCCATTTTGAAATTATATATGTTTTTAAATTGTTATATGATCACACTGGTAATAGATAATGTGTTATATTACTTGTGAGGCCCAGCTGAGTGAACATAATAATTTGTTTTTTTACTGGACTGATGGTCTGTCTAAGGGAGGGAGGGAGGGGGCAGCGGTGAGGTTGCCTCTCACCTGACTCACCGACCCTCCGCTCTCCCTCCGCTGTGAAAAGGGGACACCGTCCCTCCGCTCTCCCTACGCTGTGAAAAGGGGACACCGTCGCTCCGCTCTCCCTCCGCTGTGAAAAGGGGACAACGTCCCTCCGCTCTCGCTACGCTGTGAAAAGGGGACACCGTCGCTCCGCTCTCCCTCCGCTGTGAAAAGGGGACACCGTCCCTCCGCTCTCCCTACGCTGTGAAAAGGGGACACCGTCCCTCCGCTCTCCCTCCGCTGTGAAAAGGGGACACCGTCCCTCCGCTCTCCCTACGCTGTGAAAAGGGGACACCGTCACTCCGCTCTCCCTCCGCTGTGAAAAGGGGACACCGACCCTCTGCTCTCCCTCCGCTGTGAAAAGGGGACACCGTCCCTCCGCTCTCCCTACGCTGTGAAAAGGGGACACCGTCGCTCCGCTCTCCCTCCGCTGTGAAAAGGGGACACCGTCCCTCCGCTCTCCCTACCCTGTGAAAAGGGGACACCGTCCCTCCGCTCTCCCTATGCTGTGAAAAGGGGAATCAGTCTTCCAGCTGAAGGGCGAAACTCAAGTCGATCTGCATTATTTCTGCCTTGATGCACCAATTCACGTTATTACTGATGTGACCAAAGAAAGTAAATAAATTCCTCGATGTTAAAAAAAGACAAGCTGCTAATAATAACAACACAAGCTTATCAGAACACTTTGCTCTACTCATGAATAAATTCTGCAGTACTGGTTGTTGTGCATTTTATGGCTTATAAAAATGTTGACAGTGCTGCTTAACAACTTCAATATAAACATAGTCATAAAAACAGCAGCTCTTGGTGGAGTCTCTCTCTAGTCATGGTTTTAAAAGTTTTCGAATTCTCACAGTATCCACATTTCTGTGCTTTGGAGGTTTCTATTTACAGTCTATGGCTCGAGGAACCTGTTGCTGACACAGTGATCTGAGCTATCGGATTGGTCAAGCGGAAGACATCTTGGTCCACTTGATAGCCAACCGTATGTAGCCAACCGTATGTAGCCTACCGTATGTAGCCAACCGTATGTAGCCTACCGTATGTAGCCTACCGTATGTAGCCAATCGTATGTAGCCTACCGTATGTAGCCTACCGTATGTAGCCAACCGTATGTAGCCTACCGTATGTAGCCTACCGTATGTAGCCAACTGTATGTAGCCTACCGTATGTAGCCTACCGTATGTAGCCTACCGTATGTAGCCAACTGTATGTAGCCTACCGTATGTAGCCTACCGTATGTAGCCTACCGTATGTAGCCTACCGTATGTAGCCTACCGTATGTAGCCTACCGTACAATATGTTATGTAAGTGGAGCGCTAGCCAGTTTCCTGACATAAACACAACAGCTTTCCCGATCTACTACACCAATGCTTGTATCTGATACTGGTGAGTTCATAGCCAACCGTATGTAGCCTACCGTATGTAGCCTACCGTATGTAGCCAATCGTATGTAGCCTACCGTATGTAGCCAACCGTATGTAGCCAACCGTATGTAGCCAACCGTATGTAGCCTACCGTATGTAGCCTACCGTATGTAGCCAACTGTATGTAGCCTACCGTATGTAGCCTACCATATGTAGCCAACTGTATGTAGCCTACCGTATGTAGCCTACCGTATGTAGCCTACCGTATGTAGCCAACTGTATGTAGCCAACTGTATGTAGCCAACCGTATGTAGCCAACCGTATGTAGCCTACCGTATGTAGCCAACTGTATGTAGCCTACCGTATGTAGCCAACCGTATGTAGCCAACCGTATGTAGCCTACCGTATGTAGCCAACTGTATGTAGCCTACCGTATGTAGCCAACCGTATGTAGCCAACCGTATGTAGCCTACCGTATGTAGCCAACTGTATGTAGCCTACCGTATGTAGCCTACCGTATGTAGCCTACCGTATGTAGCCTACCGTATGTAGCCAACTGTATGTAGCCTACCGTATGTAGCCAACCGTATGTAGCCAACCGTATGTAGCCTACCGTATGTAGCCAACTGTATGTAGCCTACCGTATGTAGCCAACCGTATGTAGCCAACCGTATGTAGCCTACCGTATGTAGCCAACTGTATGTAGCCTACCGTATGTAGCCTACCGTATGTAGCCTACCGTATGTAGCCAACTGTATGTAGCCTACCGTATGTAGCCAACCGTATGTAGCCTACCGTATGTAGCCTACCGTATGTAGCCTACCGTATGTAGCCTACCGTACAATATGTTATGTAAGTGGAGCGCTAGCCAGTTTCCTGACATAAACACAACAGCTTTCCCGATCTACTACACCAATGCTTGTATCTGATACTGGTGAGTTCATAGCGATCAGTAGAGTAAAACCACAAGTGAAACTACAATACATGCTGTATTGGAGTTAGCACACGCACGCACGCGCGCACACACCTGTGTAGTTGTTTCTGTGTGATGCAATTCCACCAGCAGATGTCATGTGTCAACATGTACAATACAATATGCTCTCTCTCTCTCAGTGTGTCAACATGTACAGTACAGTATGCTCTCTCTCTCAGTGTGTCAACATGTACAGTACAATATGCTCTCTCTCTCTCAGTGTGTCAACATGTACAGTACAGTATGCTCTCTCTCTCCCAGTGTGTCAACATGTACAGTACAGTATGCTCTCTCTCTCAGTGTGTCAACATGTACAGTACAATATGCTCTCTCTCTCTCAGTGTGTCAACATGTACAGTACAGTATGCTCTCTCTCTCAGTGTGTCAACATGTACAGTACAATATGCTCTCTCTCTCTCAGTGTGTCAACATGTACAGTACAGTATGCTCTCTCTCTCCCAGTGTGTCAACATGTACAGTACAGTATGCTCTCTCTCTCAGTGTGTCAACATGTACAGTACAATATGCTCTCTCTGTCTCAGTGTGTCAACATGTACAGTACAATATGCTCTCTCTCTCTTAGTGTGTCAACATGTACAGTACAATATGCTCTCTCTCTCCCAGTGTGTCAACATGTACAGTACAGTATGCTCTCTCTCTCAGTGTGTCAACATGTACAGTACAGTATGCTCTCTCTCTCTCAGTGTGTCAACATGTACAGTACAGTATGCTCTCTCTCTCTCAGTGTGTCAACATGTACAGTACAGTATGCTCTCTCTCTCAGTGTGTCAACATGTACAGTACAGTATGCTCTCTCTCAGTGTGTCAACATGTACAGTACAGTATGCTGTCTCTCTCTCAGTGTGTCAACATGTACAGTACAGTATGCTTTCTCTCTCAGTGTGTCAACATGTACAGTACAGTATGCTCTCTCTCCCTCAGTGTGTCAACATGTACAGTATGCTCTCTCTCTCTCAGTGTGTCAACATGTACAGTACAGTATGCTCTCTCTCTCTCAGTGTGTCAACATGTACAGTACAGTATGCTCTCTCTCTCAGTGTGTCAACATGTACAGTACAGTATGCTCTCTCTCTCAGTGTGTCAACATGTACAGTACAGTATGCTCTCTCTCCCTCAGTGTGTCAACATGTACAGTATGCTCTCTCTCTCTCAGTGTGTCAACATGTACAGTACAGTATGCTCTCTCTCTCAGTGTGTCAACATGTATAGTACAGTATGCTCTCTCTCTCAGTGTGTCAACATGTACAGTACAGTATGATCTCTCTCTCTGTGCTTCAAACAACTCCCAACTCTTATCCAACAAGATCTACTTTGAAAAACATTACAACTTTGTAATTAGAGTGGTGGCAGTGTGATGTCGGCCATTGATTTGGCCTGAGGGGGGGGGGCTTGACTAGCGCTGATACCTCCTCAATCAGAAACTGGGTTAATTAGAGAGGAGCAGCGGAGGAGATCTCTGATGGGTGAGAATTGAGGAGGAAAGAAGAGTTTGTGTGTGTGTGTGTGTGTGTGTGTGTGTGTGTGTGTGTGTGTGTGTGTGTGTGTGTGTGTGTGTGTGTGTGTGTGTGTGTGTGTGTGTGTGCGTGTGTGTGCGTGTTTGTGTGTGTGTGTGTGTGCGTGTGTGTGTGTGTTTTAAGGTTTAGTGTGATGGAGTAGAATAGAGTCAGGTCACTGCTCCAGGATCGAGCCACATGGCTGTTTCGCTGGCATCAGTCAAGAGATATGTGGAATGAACACTGCCTATACACAGTAAAGGGAGAGAGGGTCTGAAACATTTTATCAGCTATTCTTAAAGACACCAAAATTCCCCACAGTAGGAAAAATAATAAATAAATCACGTCATCCTAGTCTGGTTATAGATATGAATTTCATTTCTTTAGATTTTCTTAAAGGCAAGAAAGACCTTTAAATACCTCATTGTAGACCATGGACAGCTACACCGATTGACCTCCAGTGTTGAGTCAGTGGGCTGAGGAGTGGGTGGAAGGATAGAGGAGGGTCTATATAGTGGAGGGATACAATACGGTGTATTCACTTTCACTGATATAAATGGGTTGTGATTGATCCGTTGTCAGGGCGATTAGATTGCCGTTGATGAAGGACTACGGTGGTGTCCCTGGGTGATGAACAGGGTCGCTCCTCACGACCGATCATTAGCACTTCTATTAGACTGGATACAATTGGAAACTCAATGCCACACACACACACACACACACAGATACACACACACAGACACACACACACAGACACACACAGACACACAGACACAGACACACATAGACACACACACGCACGCACGCACACACACGCACACAGACACACATAGACACACACACACACACGCACATAGACACACAGACACACAGACACATGCACACAGATACACACAGACACACAGACACACAGATGCACAGACACACACAGACACACATAGACACACACACGCACGCACACAGATACACACAGACACACAGACACACAGACACACAGATACACACAGACACACAGACACACACAGACACTCATAGACACACACACGCACGCACACAAATACACACAGACACACAGACACACAGACACACACACACACACACACAGATACACACAGACACACAGACACACAGACACACGCACACACAGACACACACACACACACACACACACACACACACACACACAGATAGGCATGCATGTACACATACATACAGATGTAGGATCTTAATTTGATCACTGTTTTGTTGCTTCAAATGTTCATGCAAAGCAGGAAATACAAAACATGTAGTGTATTTGAGTTTTAAAAAGGCTTCTAACGTTTGAAATTTCAACTGTGACATTTCAGACTTGATTTGCCCTGACAAAAAAAATGTATCAACCCTACAAAAATGTCCATTAACCTCTTTATCCTACCCCCTCCTTTTTCGAACATTCTGTTAAAAATCGCGCAACTTTTCAGCGTCCTGCTACTCATGCCAGGAATATAGTATATGCATATGATTAGTATGTGTGGATAGAAAACACTTAGAAGTTTCTAAAACTGGTTAAATCACGGCTGTGACTATAACAGATTGTGTGTTTCATCGAAAAGCGCAAGAAAAACTGCTCTCTGAAAGTTAAAAATTATTTCCATGCGTCACTTTCATGGGTTGTTAAAAGGGCACAAAATTAATTATGGACCTGCATGCAATTCCTACAGATTCCGATGTCGCCATTGTCGTCATTTTCCAGGTACTTTTTTCTTGGTAAATCCAACTAACTGGATTCAATTTCTTCCGGTCTCCACCAGGATGTTTTGAATGTGCACATTGGCAGCCATTGATTTGAAGACGAGGAGCTATTGAATATACATCGCCCTGTAATAATTTTGATAGATTATAAACGTTTACTAATACCTAAAGTTGGATTACAAAAGGATTTCGAAGTGTTTTGTGAAAGTTTATCGTCGACTTTTTTAATTTTAAAAAATGACGCAGCGTTTTAAAACAATGTTTTTTTCTGAATGACACAGCTTCCATAGAAAGCTATTTTGGGTATATATGGACCGATTTAAACGAAAAAAAGACCCAATAGTGAGGTTTATGGGGCATATAGGAGTGCCAAGAAAGAAGCTCGTCAAAGGTAATGAATGTTTTATATTTTATTTCTGCGTTTTGTGTAGCGCCGGCTAAGCTAAATCTTTGTTTACGTCGCATTCAGGCATTTTGGGGTGTTGCATGCTATCAGATAATAGCTTCTCATGCTTTCGCCGAAAAGCATTTTAAGAATCTGACTTGTTGGCTAGGTTCACAACGAGTGTAGCTTTAATTCAATACCATGCATGTGAATTTTGATGAACGTTTGAGTTTTAACGAGTACATTTAGCATTTAGCGTAGCGTATTTGCATTTCCAGGTGCCTAGTTGAGACATCTGCGTCTCAAGTAGAAGCAAGAAGTTTTAATTATAATCCACACAATCGTTCACATTTCCTGTTACTGCAGGATTATTCTGTAAAACCTTATTTGGATAGTCCATTTGTAGATTCTACAGAATATCTACAATATCTACAGCACATAACCCTAACAACCCTAGAACTAACCTTAACACTTACCCTATTCCTTATTCTAACCCTGACCCTAAACCTTATTCTAACCCTGACCCTAAACCTTATTCTAACCCTAACCCTAAACCTTATTCTAACCCTAACCCTAAACCTTATTCTAACCCTAACCCTAAACCTTATTCTAACCCTGACCCTAAACTTTATTCTAACCCTGACCCTAAACTTTATTCTAACCCTGACCCTAACTGTAACTCTAACCTTAGCAAGCAGTTGCTTATGAAAATATAGTATGATCATGTGTAGATCACTCAAATAAAGACAGATTATTTTGTTCACCATTTGTATTCTCGGTGCCAAAATGTGCCATGTGAAAGCCTATTGTTATACGACAAAAGGAAAGCATGAATGAACCTCTTACAAAGACCTTACATTTACAATGTCAGCAAAGTAAATACCAAGTCAGTGAATCAAGCGTTTCCCTCCAGGCCCGTAGGGAAAGTGGTGCTGGCAGGCGACAGTGAGATTTGACTAATGTCCCACTCACTGAGAACAATCGAGACAAATGTCAGAGTAAATCAGAAATAGTTACACCATGCCCAAGATGACCCCAGGATGACCCCAGGGCTCTCTACTGTAAGATTCTTTATCAACCCCCACCCTCACCAGCCTTTCCCCATCTTCCTCATCTTCCTCCTTCCCTCCATCTCTCTTCCTCTAAGTTATGGGTTACTAACAACCCTCACCCTCTCCCACACCCTCCTCTCTTTCCTTCCCTCCTTTTCTCTCCCTGTCAGCTATGGGTCTCCACCAGCCCTCAGTCACAATCCCATCTCAATATCTCTCCCTCCCCCTCCCTCTCTCTCTCTCCCCCTCTCCCTCTCTCCCTGTACAAACCCTTTCCCTCTCTCTCCCTCCCCCTCCCTCCCTCTCTCCCTGTACCAACCCTCTCCCTCTCTCTCGCTCCCCCTCCCTCTCTCCCTGTACCAACCCTCTCTCTCCCTCCCCCTCCCTCTCTACCTGTACCAAATCTCTCCCTCTTTCTCCCTCCCTCTCTCCCTGTACCAACCCTCTCCCTCTCTCTCCTCCCCCTCCCTCTCTCCCCCCCCCCCTCCCTCTCTCCCTGTACCAACCCTCTCCTCTCTCTCCCTCACCCCTCCCTCTCTCCCTGTACCAACCCTCTCCCTCTCTCTCCCTCCCCCTCCCTCTCTCCCTGTACCAGCCCTCTCCCTCTCTCTCCTTCCCCGCTTCCTCTCTCCCTGTACCAACTCTCTCCCTCTCTCTCCCTCCCCCTCCCTCTCTCTCCCTCCCCCCTCCCTCTCTCCCTGTACCAACCCTCTCCTCTCTCTCCCTCACCCCTCCCTCTCTCCCTGTACCAACCCTCTCCCTCTCTCTCCCTCTCCCTCCCTCTTTCCCTGTACCAGCCCTCTCCCTCTCTCTCCCTCTCCCCCTTCCTCTCTCCCTGTACCAACTCTCTCCCTCTCTCTCCCTCCCCCTCCCTCCCTCTCTCCCTGTAAACACATGCAGCAGTTGTCGACCTACAGTATGCAGGAAAATAGCCATGTGTTTAATTTTAAATAATGTGCAATGAATGTGTGTTATCAATAATAGACTTGGCTGTAACTGCAGAAGTGTATACAGACATAGACAGACTCAGCGGCAGGTTTGGGTAGGTTACTTTCTATATACAGTTGAAGTCGGAAGTTTACATACAACTTCGCCAAATACATTTAAACTCAGTTTTTCACAATTCCTGACATTTAATCCTAGTAAAAAAAATCCCTGACTTAGTTCAGTTAGGATCACCACTTTATTTTAAGAATGTGAAATGTCAGAATAATAGTAGAGAGAATGATTTATTTCAGCTTTTATTTCTTTCATCACATTCCCAGTGGGTCAGAAGTTTAAATACACTCAATTAGTATTTGGTAGAAAAGTCTTTAAATTGTTTAACTTGGGTCAAACGTCTCGGGGAGCCTTCCACAAGCTTTCCACAATAAATTGGGTGAATTTTGGCTCAATCCTCCTGACCGAGCTGGTGTAACTGAGTCAGGTTTGTAGGCCTCCTTGCTCACACATGTTTTTTCAGTTCTTCCCACACATTTTCTATAGGATTGAGGTCAGGGCTTTGTGATGGCCACTCCAATAACTTGACTTTGTTGTCCTTAAGCTATTTTGCCACAACTTTGGAAGTATGCTTGTGGTCATTGTTCATTTGGAAGACCCATTTGCGACCAAGCTTTAATTCCTGACTGATGTTTTGAGATGTTTCTTCAATATATCCACATTGTTTTCCACCCTCATGATGCCATCTAATTTGTGAAGGGCACCAGTCCCTCCTGCAGCAAAGCACCCCCCATAACATGATGTTGAACATAACCCCAATACTAAGAACTATAATTACTCTACTCTTTAATTTGTGATTTTGTTGTCATGGACGACTGATTGGGCTCATTGCTTCGAGTTGAAAAAAAATATTACGGTAATGTGCTTTTTGCATGTGGAAATATGCTGCATTTGCAATAAACATATTGATAATGCTTTTGTTTGTGACACTTTGATATCTTGATCATTTGCAGCTGTTTTAGTCTATCAAAAGTGCTCGAGTTTGAGCATGTGTCCACTAGGCCGATGGAAATTTTTGAACAATAAAAGCCCCACCTGTGATCTTCTTAAAGTAAAGTTTTGTTGACAGTATGGAGGACAATACCACAGGGGAGTTTAGAAGGGAGGAACTAGGGCTGTTACGTTGACCATATTACCGGCACACCAGCGGTCATGAGTTATGACGGCAGTCAAATTCCACCTGACCAGTTTGGTCACGGTAATTAGGCTTCTCCAAGCTCTGATGCTGCTGATGGTCATTAATAGTCTACCAAACTTGCTAACTGTCTGGTACTCAGCACTCTATTGTCCCTCTAATCACTCTGACATCAATACAAATGCTTTCGAAAATCTAATCAAACACTTCATGAGAGCCCATGAGCTCATGTTGCCCAATATTTCTATAGGCCATGCAATTGCATGAGAAAACAGAGTTTGGATGGCCTCTATTAAAAAGAGGAGGCTCCCATCAGCTTTCTATAGGCTAGGCCTACTATATTTATTTCTCAACTTTCCTAATATTAAGCACATTGCTTCTCTTTACAACAGGAGTATAGCCTACCTGGCTGACATCAAAATGAACCACGGGAAAAGAGTCCTCCATTTGAAGTGTAAAGATTACATATACCCCCCCCCCCCCCCCCCCCCCCCCCCTCCCCGTGTTTTGAGACAGGTGCATGATAATGCTCCATTCCAGAGTGTGTGAGTGGAGCGTGCCAATTTGAATGGAGCGTGGAGAGAGATTGTCAGCCTTCTCTCCCTTCTCTCCCGCTCCAATTTCACTCCAGTAGCGCTCCAGTAGCTCTCACTTCATGAGCTCAGGGCATGCCCGGCCCATCATGCATTTGTGCTCTGTTTGTGTGCTGCTATAGCCCCTTGCTTTAGCTACTATCATGGAGTTCACTAAATATTTTCAGAAAGAAACTGATAAAACACACAGGTGCTAAATCAAGGTGACTTATAAAGATGAGGACCAAGAGCAAGAGAGGGAGTGTGGTGATGTAGTGTCCACAACTAAAGAATCATTGTGGAATCTGAACAGACACGTATCCTGAAAGCATGATTCTCTACTTACTACGTGCACATGCTAAAAGAAAGGAACGAGGTGTGTAGATAACTAAGTGTCTCATTGTAGCAACAATTTTTATAAACTAAAAATCTCTTAAAAGTTTTGTTTATTTTTGTTTAATTATCTACACAATTCTGGCCCAATAGGTCTGGCATATTCCCACAATCAAGGAGCTTTCCGTTTTGATTGGGTTATTTTGCCTAAATATATATATATACATATATATACATTGTATCTGTCTTGTACATGTGGTGTCCTCCTCTGACAGTTGTGTGCCTCTTTTTGTGAAGGCTGGAATTGTTTAGTTGACCTTCCTCTCCTGTAGCAGATCATGGACTGTGAATCCCTGGTCAGCCATGACCTCATCACCTGGACAGAGGTACTCCAGGAACCCAGAAACCGATGGTATATATATATATACCTCCATATGCTGAGGAGATGAACACTAGACCACAAGGTGCAATGACCACCAGGTACTTGATAGTGTTCTGGGCTTAGTAATGGCTGAATGACTCCCCCTTTGACTCCAGATTCTTGCTCTTTTGTAAAGTCGTTTCTGAGCAGTCAATAATGCAGGTTGTTCCTGGGTAGTGGTCCTTAAAACATTGTGGCATTGTAGCACGGATGGTCTCCCTTGGCAACAATGGAATGTACTCAGATTCTCTTCCATCGTGTCAATCCAATGTCAATCCAATTCACTCGACTGACAATACTCTAGGAAACACCAAACCTTTCTGCTAAATACTGCTGCTGCAAGTTGAGCTTCAGCTTCATCAGTGTCATCAGGAGTTGGTCTGTCGGATCTAACTGAAAGCTGACTTTGTAGGAGGGGTAGAAGATGTTCCGCCAGGGTAGAAAAGGCAGAAAGAGACAAGCCTGTATGCAGTCGACAGAGTGCTTCATTCCTCTGCAGGGTTTTGTAGGGAGAAGCTGCTGGGCACTGTGTCCCTGCCTCACATGTAGTTTTACGTTATCTTTACATCATCATGTAAAACTATACATAATCACCTGAGCTGTAGTTGTGATCACCTGAGCTGTAGTTGTGATTACCTGAGCTGTAGTTGTGATCACCTGAGCTGTAGTTGTGATTACCTGAGCTGTAGTTGTGATCACCTGAGCTGTAGTTGTGATCACATGAGCTGTAGTTGTGATTACCTGAGCTGTAGTTGTGATTACCTGAGCTGTAGTTGTGATTACCTGAGCTGTAGTTGTGATTACCTGAGCTGTAGTTGTGATCACCTGAGCTGTAGTTGTGATTACCTGAGCTGTAGTTGTGATCACCTGAGCTGTAGTTGTGATCACCTGAGCTGTAGTTGTGATTACCTGAGCTGTAGTTGTGATCACCTGAGCTGTAGTTGTGATCACATGAGCTGTAGTTGTGATTACCTGAGCTGTAGTTGTGATCACCTGAGCTGTAGTTGTGATCACCTGAGCTGTAGTTGTGATTACCTGAGCTGTAGTTGTGATCACCTGAGCTGTAGTTGTGATCACATGAGCTGTAGTTGTGATCACATGAGCTGTAGTTGTGATCACCTGAGCTGTAGTTGTGATTACCTGAGCTGTAGTTGTGATCACCTGAGCTGTAGTTGTGATCACATGAGCTGTAGTTGTGATTACCTGAGCTGTAGTTGTGATCACCTGAGCTGTAGTTGTGATCACCTGAGCTGTAGTTGTGATCACCTGAGCTGTAGTTGTGATTACCTGAGCTGTAGTTGTGATCACATGAGCTGTAGTTGTGATTACCTGAGCTGTAGTTGTGATCACCTGAGCTGTAGTTGTGATCACCTGAGCTGTAGTTGTGATCACCTGAGCTGTAGTTGTGATTACCTGAGCTGTAGTTGTGATTACCTGAGCTGTAGTTGTGATCACCTGAGCTGTAGTTGTGATCACCTGAGCTGTAGTTGTGATCACCTGAGCTGTAGTTGTGATCACATGAGCTGTAGTTGTGATCACCTGAGCTGTAGTTGTGATCACCTGAGCTGTAGTTGTGATCACCTGAGCTGTAGTTGTGATCACCTGAGCTGTAGTTGTGATCACCTGAGCTGTAGCTGTGATCACCTGAGCTGTAGTTTTGATCACCTGATCTGTAGCTGTGATCACCTGAGCTGTAGTTGTGATTACCTGAGCTGTAGTTGTGATCATCTGAGCTGTAGTTGTGATCACTTCGAGACGGGTCTGCCCATTGGGTTCGGGCATCCTTCTCTGAAGCCATATTCATTCCTTCTATCTGTGTTGGCCAATCCTCATTTTCAATGTGGTGAACACTTGAGCCTTTTGTGTCATCTATTAAGAAGTCAGTATGGCTTTGATAAACAAGTCAATGGACAATTAATAACAAAACCCCATACTGCATGGATGATCCTAATAATATCTAATAATCACAATAGTTCAGTGTATATCAAATGGGTGTTATTGTATTATTTATTGAGCTGTAGAGGAAATACATTGTGCTATTATGAGACTGTGCTTAGACAGAAGAGCAAGATGGAGACTCGACATGAGAGCAGGCAAACTGCTCAAGCATTTGTCTCACCGATGACTGCCTGACCAACACCTGACACCTGTTTCTTTTCAAGTGGAGTATCTTAGACAAGCCATTTTTATTTCACCTTTATTTCACCTTTATTTAACATGTATTTAGCATTTATTTAACCTTTATTTAACATTTATTTAACATGTATTTAGCATTTATTTAACCTTTATTTAGCATTTATTTAACCTTTATTTAGCATTTATTTAACCTTTATTTAACATTTATTTAACATTTATTTAACCTTTATTTAACCTTTATTTAGCATTTATTTAACCTTTATTTAACATTTATTTAACCTTTACTTAACCTTTATTTAACTTGGTAAGTCAGTTAAGAACAAATTCTTATTTTCAATGACGGCCTACCCCGGCCAAACCCGGACAACACTGGGCCAATTGTGCGCCACCCTTTGGGACTCCCAAACGGGGCCGGATGTGATACAGCCTTTGAATCGAACCAGGGTCTGTAGTGACGCCTCGCGCACTGAGACGCAGAGCATGCTATTCTGTTCTTCTGAAATATACTACATGTTTCTTTAGACATGTGTAAAATAAAAAAATAAAAATTATTGTGATGGTGTAGACTATATTACATGGATTTATTGTGATGGTGTAGACTATATTACATGGATTTATTGTGATGGTGTAGGCTATATTACATTAATTTATTGTGATGGTGTAGACTATGTTACATGGATTTATTGTGATGGTGTAGACTATATTACATGAATTTATTGTGATGGTGTAGGCTATATTACATGGATTTATTGTGATGGTGTGGGCTATATTACATGGATTTATTGTGAAGGTGTAGACTATATTACATGGATTTATTGTGATGGTGTAGGTAGACTATATTACATGGATTTATTGTGATGGTGTAGGTAGACTATATTACATGGATTTATTGTGATGGTGTAGACTATATTACATGGATTTATTGTGATGGTGTAGACTATATTACATGGATTTATTGTGATGGTGTAGACTATATTACATGGATTTATTGTGATGGTGTAGGCTATATTACATTAATTTATTGTGATGGTGTAGACTATATTACATGGATTTATTGTGATGGTGTAGGCTATATTACATGGATTTATTGTGATGGTGTAGACTATATTACATGGATTTATTGTGATGGTGTAGACTATATTACATGGATTTATTGTGATGGTGTAGGCTATATTACATTAATTTATTGTGATGGTGTAGACTATATTACATGGATTTATTGTGATGGTGTAGGCTATATTACATGGATTTATTGTGATGGTGTAGACTATATTACATGGATTTATTGTGATGGTGTAGACTATATTACATGGATTTATTGTGATGGTGTAGGCTATATTACATGGATTTATTGTGATGGTGTAGACTATATTACATGGATTTATTGTGATGGTGTAGACTATATTACATGGATTTATTGTGGTGGTGTAGGCTATATTACATGGATTTATTGTGATGGTGTAGACTATATTACATGGATTTATTGTGATGGTGTGGGCTATATTACATGGATTTATTGTGAAGGTGTAGACTATATTACATGGATTTATTGTGATGGTGTAGACTATATTACATGGATTTATTGTGATGGTGTAGACTATATTACATGGATTTATTGTGATGGTGTAGACTATATTACATGGATTTATTGTGATGGTGTAGGTAGACTATATTACATGGATTTATTGTGATGGTGTAGACTATATTACATGGATTTATTGTGATGGTGTAGGTAGACTATATTACATGGATTTATTGTGATGGTGTAGGTAGACTATATTACATGGATTTATTGTGATGGTGTAGACTATATTACATGGATTTATTGTGATGGTGTGGGCTATATTACATGGATTTATTGTGATGGTGTAGACTATATTACATTAATTTATTGTGATGGTGTAGGCTATATTACATTAATTTATTGTGATGGTGTAGACTATATTACATGGATTTATTGTGATGGTGTAGACTATATTACATGGATTTATTGTGATGGTGTAGACTATATTGCAAGGATTTATTGTGATGGTGTAGACTATATTACATGGATTTATTGTGATGGTGTAGACTATATTACATGGATTTATTGTGCTGGTGTAGACTATATTACATTAATTTATTGTGATGGTGTAGGCTACATTACATTAATTTATTGTGATGGTGTAGACTATATTACATGGATTTATTGTGATGGTGTAGACTATATTACATGGATTTATTGTGATGGTGTAGACTATATTACATTAATTTATTGTGATGGTGTAGACTATATTACATGGATTTATTGTGATGGTGTAGGCGATATTACATTAATTTATTGTGATGGTGTAGGCTATATTACATTAATTTATTGTGATGGTGTAGACTATATTACATGGATTTATTGTGATGGTGTAGGCTATATTACATGGATTTATTGTGATGGTGTAGACTATATTACATGGATTTATTGTGATGGTGTAGGCTATATTACATGGATGTATTGTGATGGTGTAGACTATATTACATGGATTTATTGTGATGGTGTAGGCTATATTACATGGATTTATTGTGATGGTGTAGACTATATTACATTAATTTATTGTGATGGTGTAGGCTATATTACATTAATTTATTGTGATGGTGTAGACTATATTACATGGATTTATTGTGATGGTGTAGGCTATATTACATGGATGTATTGTGATGGTGTAGACTATATTACATGGATTTATTGTGATGGTGTAGGCTATTTTACATGGATTTATTGTGATGGTGTAGACTATATTACATTAATTTATTGTGATGGTGTAGGCTATATTACATTAATTTATTGTGATGGTGTAGACTATATTACATGGATTTATTGTGATGGTGTAGACTATATTACATGGATTTATTGTGATGGTGTAGACTATATTACATGAATTTATTGTGATGGTGTAGGTAGACTATATTACATGGATTTATTGTGATGGTGTAGGCTATATTACATTAATTTATTGTGATGGTGTAGACTATATTACATGGATTTATTGTGATGGTGTAGACTATATTACATGGATTTATTGTGATGGTATAGGTAGACTATATTACATGGATGTATTGTGATGGTGTAGACTATATTACATGGATTTATTGTGATGGTGTAGGTAGACTATATTACATGGATTTATTGTGATGGTGCAGGCTATATTACATGGATTTATTGTGATGGTGTAGACTATATTACATGGATTTATTGTGATGGTGTAGGCTATATTACATGGATTTATTGTGATGGTGTAGGCTATATTACATGGATTTATTGTGATGGTGTAGACTATATTACATGGATTTATTGTGATGGTGTAGGTAGACTATATTACATGGATTTATTGTAATGGTGTAGATAGACTATATTACATGGATTTATTGTGATGGTGTAGACTATAATACATGGATTTATTGTGATGGTGTAGACTATATTACATGGATTTATTGTGATGGTGTAGACTATATTACATGGATTTATTGTGATGGTGTAGACTATATTACATGGATTTATTGTGATGGTGTAGACTATATTACATGGATTTATTGTGATGGTGTGGGCTATATTACATGGATTTATTGTGATGGTGTAGGCTATTTTACATGGATTTATTGTGATGGTGTAGGCTATATTACATATCAAGACTCTTTCAAGGACAGCTTTTTTCCATCTACGTAACATTGCAAAAATCAGAAATGTTCTGTCCAAAATGATGCAGAAAATGATTCCATGCTTATGTTACTTCTAGGTTAGACTACTGCAATGCTCTACTTTCCGGCTACCTAGATAAAGCACTAAATAAACTTCAGTTAGTGCTAAATATGGCTGCTAGAATCCTGACTAGAACCAAAATATTTTATCATATTACACCAGTGCTAGTCTCCCTACACTGGCTTCCAGGCAAAGGCTGATTTCAAGGTTTTACTGCTAACCGACAAAGCATTACATGGGCTTGCTCCTACCTATCTCTCTGATTTGGTCCTGCCTTACATACCTACACGTACACTACGGTCACAAGACGCAGGCCTCCTAATTGTCCCTAGAATTTCTAAGCAAACAGCTGGAGGCAGGGCTTTCTCCTATAGAGCTCCATTTTTATGGAATGGTCTGCCTACCAAAGTGAGAGACACAAACTTGGTCTCAACCTTTAAGTCTTTACTGAAGACTCGTCTCTTCAGTAGGTCCTATTATTGAGTGTAGTCTGGCCCAGGGGTGTGAAGGTGAAAGGAAAGGCACTGGAGCAACGAACCGCCCTTGCTGTCTCTGCCTGGCCGGTTCCCCTCTTTCCACTGGGATTCTCTGCCTCCAACCCTATTACAGGGGCTGAGTCACTGGCTTACTGGTGCTCTTTCATGCCGTACCTAGGAAGGGTGCGTCACTTGAGTGGTTGAGTCACTTGAGTGGTTGAGTCACTGATCTTCCTGTCTGGGTTGGCGCCCCCCCCCCCCCCCCCCCCTCCACTTGGGTTGTGCCGTGGCTGAGATCTATGTGGGCTACACTCGGCCTTGTCTCAGCATGGTAAGTTGGTGGTTGAAGATATCCCTCTAGTTGTGTGGGGGCTGTGCTTTGGCAGAGTGGGTGGGGTTAATCCTTCCTGTTTGGCCCTGTCTGGGGCTATCATCGGATTGGGCCACAGTGTCTCCTGACCCCTCCTGTCCTAGCCTCCAGTATTTATGCTGCAGTAGTTTGTGTCGGGGGGCTAGGGTCAGTTTGTTATATCTGGAGTACTTCTCCTGTCTTACCTGGTGTCCTGTGTGAATTTAAGTATGCTCTCTCTAATTCTCTCTTTCTCTCTTTCTTTCTCTCTCTTGGAGGACCTGAGCCCTAGGACCATGCCTCAGGACTACCTGGCATGATGACTCCTTGCTGTCCCCAGTCCACCTGGCCGTGCTGCTGCTCCAGTTTCAACTGTTCTGCCTGCAGCTATGGATCTCTGACCTGTTCAACAGACGTGCTACCTGTCCCAGACCTATTATTTGACCATGCTGGTCATTTATGAACATTTGAACATCTTGGCCATGCTCTGTTATAATCTCCACCCGGCACAGCCAGAAGAGGACTGGCCACACCTCATAGCCTGGTTCCTCTCTAGGTTTCTTCCTAGGTTTTGGCCTTTCTAGGGCGTTTTTCCTAGCCAACGTGCTTCAACTCCTGCATTGCTTGCAGTTTGGGGTTTTAGGCTGGGTTTCTGTACAGCACTTTGAGATATCAGCAGATGTACAAAGGGCTATATAAATAAATTTGATTTGATTTGAAAGAAAGAGAGAGAAAGAGAGAGAGAGAGAGCGATATCTTCTGCACAGATTCTGACAGATCTGGGCCCTGACAGTGAACCTCAGTAAGACCAAAATAATGGTGCTCCAAAAAAGGTCCAGACGCCAGGACCACAAATACAAATTCCATCTAGACACCGTTGCCTTAGAGCACACAAAAAACGATACATAACTTGGCCTAAACATCAGCACCACAGGTAACTTCCACAAAGATGTGAACGATCTGAGAGACAAGGCAAGAAGGACATTCTATGCCATCAAAAGGAACATAGAATTCGACACACCAATTAGGATCTGGCTAAAAATAATTGAATCAGTTATAGAACCCATTGCCTTTCATGGTTGTGAGGTCTGGGGTCAGCTCACCAACCAAGATTTCACAAAATGGGACAAACACCAAATTATCCTCAGTGTACAACGTAGAATATCAAATGATGCATGCAGAGCAGAATTAGGCCGATACCCACTTATTATCAAAATCCAGAAAAGAGACGTTAAATTCTACAACCACCTAAAAGGAAGCGATTGCCAAACCTTCCATAACAAAGCCATCACCTACAGAGAGATGAACCTGGAGAGGAGTCCCCTAAGCAAGCTGGTCCTGGGGCTCTGTTCACAAACACAAACACACCCCACAGAGCCCCAGGACAGCAACACAATTAGACCCAACCAAATCATGAGAAAACAAAAAGATAATTACTTGACACATGGAAAGAATTAACAACAAAAAAACAAAGCAAACTAGAATGCTATTTGGCCCTAAACAGAGAGTACACAGTGGCAGAACACCTGACCACCGTGACTGACCCAAACTTAAGGAAAGATTTGACTATGTACAGACTCAGTGAGCATAGCCTTGCTTTTGAGAAAGGCCGCCGTAGGCAGACATGGCTCTAAAGAGAAGACAGGCTACATGCACACTGCCCACAAAATGAGCTGGAAACTGAGCTGCACTTCTTAACCTCAAAACCAAACACGATATTGATAAACTCCCATATCTACTGCGTGAAATTCCACAGTGTGCCATCACAGCAGCAAGATTTGTGACCTGTTGCCGCAAGAAATGGTCAACCAGTGAAGAACAAACAGCATTGTAAATACAACCCATATTTATGCTTATTTATTTTCTCTTGTGTACTTTAACCATTTGTACATCGTTACAACACTGTATATATACATAATATGACATTTGTAATGTCTTTATTCTTTTGTAACTTCTGTATTTGTCAATTATATAATATGACATTTGTAATGTTTATTGTTTATTGTTTTGAGAGAGAGAGAGAGAGAGAGAGAGGGGGGGAGAGAGAGAGAGAGAGGGGGGGAGAGAGAGAGAGAGAGAGAGAGAGAGAGAGAGAGAGAGAGAGAGAGAGAGAGAGAGAGAGAGAGAGAGAGAGAGAGAGAGAGAGAGAGAGAGGGGGGACAGGCTCCGTGAGCACAGCCTTGCCATTGAGAAGGTTAGACACAGGAAAACCTGGCTCCCTGTAAAGGCTGTGCAAA